>NW_022589707.1:26961182-27003682 GCF_004348235.1 Phoca vitulina | reverse complement strand
GAAATGATGGAAGTTGACTGACCAAGCCTGCTAGAGTATTTATAAACAGAAGTTCAATGAGCTTCTATCATTTGCATTGATGCTTTCAAAAGCAAGCTGAAATTAAAATGGGAATTTAGCTCCCCACGTGATTTAATCCAATTCTGGGCTCATGGTGGAAAAATATGGAAACAGTTCTCAAGTGTAAAGACAGGCAAAAAAACAAAACAAACAAAAAAATGCAAGAATCACTGTTGTCTTCCACAGTAAATCAATACAGTACCTTGTTATTCTGTCCTTTTATCGAAATTCTTCTCTCTCCAGAAAAGCATCTCAGCACAGCAGTACAGAGCTGCCAGCTCCCTCACAATGGATTTCTTTCTGGTGTTAAATCCGATACTATTTGAAGCAACTCAGCACCCTCTCAAACTTGTCCCTAGGGATTCCAACTTCAAAGAGATTGTCTACACTAGTGTACAACAGCAGAGTCTGCAAACTGTGGGTTGGTAAATTGGCTAAATCCTGCCACTGCAGTAGATCTATTTAAGGACTGTGATCTTCAGATGGTTCTAGTCAACTTTTTAAGTAGATGATAATTGAAGAACACCAAACAAAGAGCTGTTATTATTTTCTGAAAACAGCAAATGCCATAAGAACAAGTAACAAATGAATTATTTGTTTGTTTAAAATATACAACTTATGATTAAGGGCAACATTAAAATGTCTTTATTTGGATTCTTGTCGGCTAAAATATACAGATAGTTCCAGTAAGATTACCCCAACAACCCATTTGAAGGATACAAGATTCAGAAACACCTGTGTGTGATAAAATGCAGACTAAACTGGAAGTACAAAATAGTGCAAGTATCATCCAGTCAGTACTTGGTGCAGTACATCCAAAGACCTTTCGGGGAAACTAACGCAGTATTGGAAATAGTAGTGATACACATTAAATTGTTCAAATGGCATTATAATTTAGTTGTATTGATTACTGCCTCAATAGACAAAACTTGCAAACCACGACAACAAAGGATTTTTGTCTAACTCCATTTGCCACCAGCAAGACCCCAAGACCTGATCTTTACTGCTCACCTGCATGTACCCGCCAACCTTAGTCCCACATTTTCCTTAGGTTCCTCTTTCCAGCTTATCTTTTAACTCAGGCAAAAGAACCACAGGCAAAGCATCCCGTGACAGAAATGGAAACTACCCCCAGCAAGCAGTAAGACTAAGAGCTCTGCAGGCCCGGACCACCCAGGCCAGCTTGAACTCAACCCTGACTTATACGGAGGCAGACTGACCATGGAGTGACCAACAGTTACCTCTACCTCATTATAATGCTAAGTCTCCATTCAAAGAGGAGCACAGACAAGCAGCAGAATTGGTGCCTTTTGCAAGACTGAAATCACGGCAGGTCCAGAAACTGATGCCCAATTCCATTTCACTGGTATCAAAAAATATTTCAACTCTTAC
The DNA here is from genome assembly GCF_004348235.1 of Phoca vitulina. Classification (NCBI taxonomy): domain Eukaryota; kingdom Metazoa; phylum Chordata; class Mammalia; order Carnivora; family Phocidae; genus Phoca; species Phoca vitulina. The sequence goes on along the minus strand of NW_022589707.1, from coordinate 27,002,230 downwards.
ACTCTCACAGGTAGAATGAATTGTATACTGACCACATATGGAGGCGCTGCTTTGATGGTCTTATACTTCAAGTTAAGGTCTAAAAAAAAACACCAGCTGTGAAAGCAACATAAATGGATTTTGACCTGTATCTCATCTGTTAAGTTCCCGTGCCTGCAGAAGCTAATGTCAACTCATCATGTGACACTCAATTTGTACAATAAATTATGAACCTGGAAAAAAAACAAAAACAAAAAACGAAGAGGAGCACAAATGTCATGAACATACAATGTATGTACAGGCCCGTTTCCTCAGAGCACATGCATGAGCGACCTTTTGTGCTCACCTCTACATACCCTTTCTGAATATTCATTCTAACCCTAAATAAGAGAAACCCATTTACCCTTACTCAGGGGGTCATGACTTTGGAAGTTATTCCCTATGACCTCCTTATTTGCTGCAGATAAAGTTTCCTTTGTGTGATAACTCTACCTGCTGTAGTTCCTATCTATAACTCACCAAGGAATGAACTCAGATTAGCTGGATTACATATTCTCAGATGTCTTGGAAGTTTTAGGAAAGAATAAGAGAGAAAAACAGGTTTAAATGTCTATTTGGCAAAGCTGCAATGGGTTAAGTCATTTTTACTTGTATTCCTTCATTTCTGGCTAAATCTATGTCTAATCTGGGAAAAGTGGTAGAGCGCAGGCTTCTGGGCATAATCTTGTAGAATGAGGAATCAACAGGCTAAAGAAACATAGTTTTTCTAACTCTTGCGTAATTGGTTTTTTATGATTAAAATGAAGTCTGAGATTTTGTTGTGGTTGCTGTTATATAACCTGTATTCCCTTTTAATTGTGTTCAAGTGTACTTATTTGTCAGAAAATTTTGAAATGGATATGGAATTATATTGAGGACAATCAAATAAAAGGTTACAATTTCATGGTATGTTGAGTTCTGGTGAATTTGAGTTGTTTTGCATTAAGATTCTGGTCTGTATGTATTAGAAGAATAGTTAACCATGCTGCCTTACTTGGATTCTTGCCCATTTTGTCAAAAGATGGAATTCAAATAAGAAAGTAAGTGTTCATAAATTGTGTTCAAATGGGACCAAATGTGCACCCAGAATATGATTAAAAAGGGCCTTTTGTGATGATACATAGACACAGAAAAAAATTAATACTGCATACCCATGTGTTTTATTGGGTGAAATTCTGTAAGGTGAGTTTCATAAAACAAATTTCCAGCCTGTTTGTTCAGCTGGCTTGCCCATCACGTTTAACATTTCTCATTGCACTAGCACTTATTCTAACTTTTACTTTTGGTTAATACTAAGACAATACACTATATTTTCCATTTACTGAAGCATTCCTAAAGTTGCACAAGGAAAATATGAGTTAAGATTAATGTCTTTGATCAGTCATTCACTTTTCATTGTTAGTCCACCCTTTAAAATTGCATTCATAGTAAGTTATCTAGACATAATTATGTAGCGAGGTCCATATGAACCAAGGGCCTAGAAACAATTGTTAAACTATACACAGAAAAAAAAAAAAAAAAAAAGGAATGGAGTATTTAGCTTCCATCCTTTAAGGCACAACTTAAATATACTTTACTTCAAGTCTTCAAGTAAAGACTTCATTCTCCTCAAAAGCAGTGACCTTTTTTCTCACCGAAGTTCAATAGTCCTTGTCAAAATTTTAATGTGCAGGCCCTTGATGGCAGGTTCCCTGAAGAAAAGGGCTCTGTCTGATTTATCTTCTTATTCACTACAGTGCCTCACAGGAGGAGAAACTTAATAAATAGTAACTTATTAAATATTCTTCAGTAAGTAAATAAAGACAAACCAATTTTAATGAAATGTCCCTTTAGCAATACCTATAAATTCCATGTAACAATGTATGAACTAACTCCAAGTAATATCTTGCCACAAAAGATAGACATTTTATACATTCACTCCTAATACCTGGAACGTAATTCACTAGGCAGGCATACAGTTTGCTGGAAGGCTCCTCTTGGTCATTTAGAAGTTAGGCAGCACAATGGGGGCTCAGAGGTCAGGGTCCACTTATAGACACGTTTTAGCCTGCACAGTTTTGAGAAATATCATTAACTTGTTGCCAACACTGTAAAAATTAGGGGGTTCTACATATAAATTTGCATTTCCAGGTTGTCTTGCAAAAGTGAAAGAACTGACCACCCTGGACTCACTTCTCTGCATGGCAACATTTGGATGAAGCTAAGACACTGTTGATCCCTTAGTCGGAGCACATGTTCTTCTGAGGACCAAGATCTACACCTACTAGTCTTCATTTAGCTGCCTGAGTGTTCTAATCATCTGACTTAGTATCACCTTTTCTAAGGCTTTAAAAAATTATTTTTAAAATATGGTTAATTAGGCAATAACGCTAATTACTGGCTGTGGTAGGCTGAATATTGGATCGCCAATATAAGGAACTACTGACAGTAGTTCCTTAATGTAACTGATGTGGGTTATTAGTAAAGTAAAAAATGATGCTTGGGAATAAACAATGAATAGCTGACAAGTTGTGCTATTTGTTGATTTAAGGTAGACTGGACGAGAAGCAGCATTGGGGGTGGAGTCCGGGTCAGCTTCATGGGTATGAGGCCAATGCAGTCATAATTCTCCATTCCCAGAAGGGCCCCACACTGGGGTTTAATGCCCTGTGTTGGCCATCTTGAAATTTTTTTTTTAATTCTTTTATTGTTATGTTAATCCCCATACATTACATCATTAGTTTTAGATATAGTGTTCCATGATTCATTGTTTGTGCATAACACCCAGTGAGTGCTCCATGCAGAACGTGCCCTCCTCAATACCCATCACCAGGCTAACCCATCCTCCCACCCCCCTCCCCTCTAGAACCCTCAGTTTGTTTTTCAGAGTCCATCGTCTCTCATGATTCGTCTCCCCCTCTGATTCCCCCCCTTCATTCTTCCCCTCCTGCTACATTCTTCTTCTTTTTTTTCTTTCTTAACATATATTGCATTATTTGTTTCAGAGGTACAGATCTGAGATTCAACAGTCTTGGCCATCTTGAAATTTTTAATAATTTTATCTTTGATTTTGTGTTTTGTAAGTAAAATCCAATGGGACATGAGAGCCTCAACTCACACACAGTTATGCCTCCTGCTGATACTGTGCTTCCCTAGGATGAGTTCTTAGTGGATACCCCAGGCACTGCACAGCCCTGCCCTCCCCACCCCACCGGTGACTTCTACGGCCTTCCACCCCAGGGGGCACACTCACCAATGGTTTTCCCAGGCCATCCCACATCCAGATACCTACCATGACCATGCCTACCATGCATGAAGGTTGCAATGCCCTTAGAAAAGGCAGTGGTCTGTGGGAAGGAGAGATGCCTGGCTCGACTACCCTTTCTCCAGCTCAGGTACTACTGTAGGTCCCGCCGCTGCCATCTCTCCTGGCCCTGTGACGGTCTGCACTTGTCCATGATTATTTGCCCATGTTTGAAGGACCATGACATTAAATAGCAAATGAAAAAATACCATGATAAGTTGAGAGAGAGAGAGAGAGAGACAACAGAAGGGGGGGGAAAGGCTTTATGTTTTAATACCTTTGATGGCATTTTTTCCTACTTTTTGAACAAGATACCCTGCTTTCATTTTGCAATGGGCTCTGCAAATTATGTAGCCAATTCTGATTAGAGCTGAAAAATATTCCTTTTGGAAATGTCAAATTTGAGGATCCAATTAGGCATCTACTTATAGATGTTGAGCAGGCAGCTAGATACATAGTCTGGAGATCAAGAGAAAGTAAATGATAGAGTCATATATGAGAGTCATCAGCATATGGATGGCATTTTAAAACTTTCAAACTTGGGGCGCCTGGGTGGCTCAGTTGGTTAAGCGACTGCCTTCGGCTCAGGTCATGATCCTGGAGTTCCGGGATCGAGTCCCGCATCGGGCTCCCTGCTCAGCAGGGAGTCTGCTTCTCCCTCTCCCGCTCCCCCCTCTTGTGCTCTCTCTCTCTCTCAAATAAATAAATAAAATCTTTAAAAAAAAAAAAAAACTTTCAAACTTGCCCTACCCATCCACCTGCCCATTTGGAGACATGCTAAATTTCACAAGGCATCAGTGTGTGTAAGGGAGAGTTCTATTGTTTGGCCTTAATCTGTATCAGTTCTGTTCTGCGACACCACAAAATGTTCTTCATGTCAACTATTCTTTTAAGTGAGACCCATTTCCATTCTAAAACTTAACAGAGCTGACAAATTTCTCATTGTAGTCTTTGCTGTCAGAACCTGTGCACTCTGAATTCACTGATATGTCCAATGTCATTAAGGTTAAGCAAATTATTCCCGGGGTTCTCCTTGTCCCAACTATCAGAAAGGCCCCTTTGGATCCACTGATCCTCACTTGGCTCTTATCGGCCCCCTTAGAAGATTTGACTGATCTTCCAAACCCATACGAGCCAATGGAAGACTAAGAGCCAGCAGCAGGGAATCACTCTAACCTAAGATCACTCCTGATCTCAACCAATTCTGGTAAAAGAAACTATAGCCAGAGATTCTGGTAGAACATGTCAGGCGCTGGTCTAGTCTGTTGTGTTCTCCAATGTAAAACAAGGGTTTCTTATTATTATCACCAAGGGATGAATCTGGAAAGTCAAGCACTATACCTACCATCCCCAAAACTCACACTGTCAAATCTACTTTCTTAATTCATCTTTGAGCTCCTATGGCCTTTTGTAGTGTATGGTCTGCATAAAACAAAACAAAACAAAATTTAAAAAAAAAAAAAAAACCTCTTCTGCCATGTTACATACCCTGTAAACTGTTTCTTACAGCTGGTGAGTGCTTTTTGAACTCCAAAACTAAGAATTTGCCATTTTTCCTGTTTGTTTATTTTCCTGACAAGTTCCCCTGGGAAGTTCGAATGGCAATGGCCATCGAAGAAGAAGAAAAAAACTGACTGGCTACTATCTCAAATTATTACTCAAACACTCTTCTTAAAATCTGCTGCTATAGAATGAATGTGTCCCCTAAAAATTCGTATGTTGAAACTTAACCCCCAATGTAATGCTATTTGGAGGTGGGGCCTTTGGGAAGTTATTAGGTCATGAGGACTCTCATAAATGAGATTGGTAGCTTTATAGAAGAGACCCCAGAGAACAACTTCACCCCTTCTATTATGTGTGGACACAGCAAGATGGCCAGCTATAAACCAGGAATGGGCTCTCACCAGACACAGAATCTTCCAGTGCCTTGATCTTAGATTTCTCAGCCTTCAGAACTGTGAGAAATAAATGTCTACTATTTAAGCCACCCAGTGTATGGTATTTTGTTATAGTAGCCTGGATGGACTATGACAAGGGTTATTATATCATTACAGTACATTTTGCAGAAAACACACTTTGTGAATTTCAAACAGTAATATGCCAGCATTCTGAGTCACTACATGTAGGATTTTATTTCACAGGAGGGTCATGAAGAAAAAGATTTCTACCGCTTGGACTTCAGAGCACCTCTTCAAAACCCATATATCCATGGAGTATAGGTGTCCCAACATACTGCTAAATTCCCCTGAGAAATGGGACTAAACTTATTCACTAAAACAAAGATATCTTGGTGAGAAAAGAATGATTAGTTCTGCTTAGCATTTTCAAACCCTTAAGACTATAAGGTCCCATTTGACTGATCTATGAGTGCTCAGGATAAAAAGCCTTACTCCATGGAGCTTCCCTCTCAGACTGCTGTCAGCTCTTTCTCACATACTGACCTCCTTTGATGAAGCTTCCCCTAGCGCCCAGTTTCATTGCTGACCTCACAGTGCTGACCCAATCCAAGATTTCTCTTCCCAGTCAGTCTTGTTTATTGTTAAGCACTTTTATCATACTAATCATGGAGAGCCTTTTATGACCTAGCCCAGACCCACCACTCCTCCTTGGTTAATTTGGGAATATAAAGCTGTATGTAAGTAAGTTCTCTGCTCATATCATGATATGCCAACATTTCATGATTAATTGTACTCTGCCCCTATCTCCAGCACAAACTTCACCACTACCTTTACTATGCTGACTCCTATATATCCTTTATGACAGGATGCAAGTATCATTTTCCTCCTGAAGCCCACTGTGGTATACTGGATTAAAATTTGCAAATTTTCCAGCGTTCTTCCTTGAGGGCACTCTGTGCATCCAGTGTTCTTCCTTGAGGGCACTCCATCGCACTGAAGAGTGACTATGTACCCAGATTTAGCCAAACTATGAAGTTTTAGGGCAGTCTCCAATGTTGCCCTTACTTTGATACCACTGCAAATTAGGAAATTTCCAAAACCACTGTGAAGTTTGAGAATTCCCTAGAAGGACTCACAGAATTCACTGAATGCTATTGTACTCACATAGTGAGTTACTACAGAGAAAGAATACAGATGAAGAATATAGCCAAAGGAAGGGACTCTAAAGCAGAGTCTGAGAAGGTTCCAAATGTAAGGCTTCTTTTGTGTTCAGGACCCATTACCTTCTTCATGTCCATGTGTGACAAAATGCAAAGAGACACTTAAGCTTAGAGTCCAGAGTTTTTATTGAGGCTTCAATACACAAGCATGACAGACTGAATGATTACCCAAGTAGCCGAACTCAGTCTCCAAGTCAACTGATACCACATAACCTTAAAATACATGGTTGGTCTCTCTGGCATGGCCACCCCCCACCCTAACATTGTCATGTACAGGCCAGCACTCACCCTAAACAAAGACAGTCTGACCAGGAGCTGAGGGAGAAGGCCAAACCTCTTTTTGGGCAAGGCTGAATTCTTTACTATACACTATGTAACTGGCTTTGGCCCTGACACAGAAGTTCTTGAAGTGATGGGTGTCATTTGAAAAGCCATTGTGGGGTTTTCCATGTCTCTTTTCCCTCTACCCTATGTTCCAGACAGGGGTGTTTCATCAGTCTCAGTCTCTAGCCACGACAAGCAAAACCTCTTTCTTTACCTATTATGGACAAATAGCACAGGGAGAAACAAACCTTTGTTTATGTAAGCCTCTAGAGTTTGGGGTTCTTTGCTAGCACAGCATAACCCAGCTGATCATAACGGATACACCTACCAAGAATTCCCAGATTCGATTAGGTCCTCCTTTGTGTGGTCTCATAGGACTAGAATATACCTGATGAGTTGGTCAAGAACAAGATATGCTGTCGTTAAGTTGCTGAATCAGCAGAAAACATGTTCTTTTAGACCTATATAGTATTTCAGGAAGTGTTATTAGTTGGCAACATTTTCAATTTAAGTGTTTGTAAAGAAAATCCAAATTTCTAGGTTTTAAAAAAATAAACTTAGAAATTTTGTCAAGTTCAAATGCCTGTACAGTAACAACTGACTAAGCTAAATCAGTTTACCCCCTTTGACAGAATATGTGGTCTCTAGAAGAACACAGCCCCTAGCAGGCCTAGTAAGCCCTTATGTAGCCTGACTGGTCCCTGTAGGTACCTGAGGTTGCAACCTCTTTAAATCTGTTCAACAATGATTGGTGAAGGAGAAGAATAGATAGAAAAGAGAAGGCATAGGAAATTTAATTTCTATTAATAATATTACTCTGTTGAAAACAATTTATAACACACAGAATATAACATAATTTAACTTATTTGAAATTCACAGGTAATATTAGTTGCTCTAATCACTTAGAGGAAACATTCATTGATCTAATAACAAAATCTCATTCAAAATATGGTTAAAATTGCATTTCCACTAGCTTTATATTTAGAAAATAATTTCTACTTTTCTAATTCTTTTTTTGTAACTTATTTAAATTCAAATAGTTAACATACCGTGTATCATTAGTTTCAGATGTAGAGTTCAGTTATTTATCAGTTGCTTATAACACCCAGTGCTCATTACATCCCATGCCCTCCTTAATGCCCATCACCCAGTTACCCCATCCCCCTACCCACCTCCCCTCCAGCAACCCTCAGTTTGTTTCACCCTCAGTTTGTTTCCTATAGTTAAGAGTCTCTTATGGTTTGTCTCCCTCTCTGATTTCATCTTCTTTTATTTTTCCCTCCCTTTCCCTATGATCCTCTGTTTTGTTTCTTAAATTCCACATATGAGTGAAACCATATGATAATTGTCTTTCTCTGGCTGACTTATTTCGCTTGGCAAATACCTTCCAGTTCCATCCACATCATTGTAAATGGTAAGATTTCATCCTTTTTGATGGCTGAGTAATATTCCATTATATATACATACCACTTCTTCTTTATCCATTCATCTGTCAATGGACATCTGGGCTCTTTCCATAGTTTGGCTACTGTGGACATTGCTGCTATTAACATTGGGGTACAGGTGCCCCTTCGGATCACAAAGTTTATATCCTTTGGGCAAACACCTAGTAGTACAATTGCTAGGTCGTAGGGTAGCTCTATTTTTAACTTCTTGAGGGACCTCCATACTGTTTTCCAGAGTAGCTGCACCAGGTTGCATTCCCACCAACAGTGTAGGAGGGTTCCCCTTTCTCCGCATCCTTGCCAACATTTGTTTCCTGACTTGTTAATTTTCGCCATTCTGACTGGTGCGAGGTGGTATCTCATTTTGTTTGATTTACTTTTATTTTTCTGAATGTGCCTACAACTTATAGGGCTATAGATTCAGTTAACTAAGTAAGTAGTTCATTTAATTAATTTGTCTTTGCTGGCAAATAGCACTAGGTTATCTATCTTTGGGCTTGAGAATCCCACTATGGACTGGTGATTCTAGGTGAGCACTAGCTGCCTAATGGTTTTGGTAGCTGGCAATGGTTTGCCAGGCTACAAACATGTGCTTATCACCTAGAGATAAGCTGGAACTGATAGGGAATATCTTCACATTTCTACACAAGGGCCCCGTCTGCTTTGGTGGCAGTAGGCCCAAGTTACATTTTTATATTTATATAATGAATCGTATCAGAATATCTGAATTAAATAACATTTACTTCAATTTAATCCAGTAATACTTGGGACTAGCACCTTAAACATTGTTTCTGCCGGACTATCCCTTGGGAGATTGGCTCTCACTCATCACAGCTCTTACTTGACTGCAAAGACTTTACTTGTGAATATGCAGTGTAGAACTGATAAGCTTCTCAGTAGCAGTGACTACTTCTCATGTATCTTTTATACTTCACTTATATATATACTTATTTTTATATGGAAAAAAATCATGAGAATTACTTATTTTTCCATCTTCTCTTCTAATGATTAATCACGTGTACACAGAGTTCCTACTTGCTATAGACCATCGATTAGCCCCAATTTACAGCGGAACTGAGAATTGAGAACTCTTCCATTTTCAGTTTCTGACAAGGACTTTATGGCTCTTCCAGAATTGCACATTATTACTTATTGCATAGTATTACTAGTAAACTGTATGTTTCCTTTAAATACTTACTCCTTAGGACAGCCTTCTTTTTCTCAGAATTTAATAGTGCTTTTGCTTTTTATGAGGCCTGTTTTAGAAAATAGAGACACCACCATTCCATTTAGATGATTCTTAATTTGAATATCCAAAATGTGCCCAGTTTTTCCTGTAGTGTGTTTCATGAGACAGAAGGGAAAAGTTAAGAACACATATATGTGGAACCAAATACACTTTGTGACTGATTACACATTTTGTGAAACAGCTGGAAAATAGAATGCTGACTGATGCCTGGTCACTGTGGGTGTGTGTCCATTGCCAATGAAAATGTAGCTCCAACACACAAATATTTTTAAATATGCTGCATGGGTGTTTCCTTGTTGCCAAAAAGAAAATATGCTGTACAATTGTTATGTAAACCCTTGTGTTATTCCCACTGCACAAACATTTTGCAGATGTTTCCCCATAAAAACATTCTGAAACTTACACTTGGCTGCCTTCGCTCACCTAAAGTTATTCTGCAAGAACTATTTTGTTTTGGATACAGTTTATTATTGGGTTTCGTGGTTGAACAAATGAAGGGTAAGAAGCACAGAATTCATGATTTGGAAAAAAATCTAGCTTATGTTATTAATATTACAGTACTCTAACGAATTCCTCTAATTCTATCATAAATGAACACTGAAATTCAAAAGAAACAAATACACAAAAAGGAATGGGTGGGAGGTCTCTGAGGTTCTGAAATCAGAGTGACTATTTTAGCTACATCCACATGGATCAGTGTCCCCATATGCTGGATTGTCTCATAACCCCCACCCTTCTCCATTTGAGCAAGAACTCTCATGCTTTGTGATACTGTTTGGTAATTGAGAATGAAGTCACGGTAAAGGAGAGGAGAAATTCTATCTCAGAAGAAATTCAGACTCCAATCTCCACAACCTTCCAGGGAGCTCATGCCTCTCCTTTATCTACATATCTAGAATCTAGATTAGAAATGATGCTGAACCAACAAATTGAGAAGAGGAAACAGTAACATAGATGGATTTTTAAAATTTACTAAGCAACAAAAACATTCACCATTCTACATAAAGGAAAAGAAATTGGAAGCTTTTATGCTTCACTTGAATGATGGGGACTCGCAAACAAAAAATATGCTTATAACCCTTTAAGGCTGTGGTTAAGAATGCCATTTTAAATCAGACAGTCTTGAACAAACAGTTCAGATGCTTACAACTTGTGTAACCTTTGACATTTTAGTTAATCTGTCTAAGCCTTCATGTCCTAATGATAGTAAAAATATTAATAATTAACATTTACTGAGGGCTTACCATGTGCCAGACACTGTTTTATGATCAGTACATGTTATCTCATTTAATCCCCACAATAGTCCTATGGGATTAATCCTATATTATTATTCCCATTTTACAGAAAATGAAACTAAGGCACAAAAAATACAAATTTATTTTTATTTATATATTTAGCAAATCCTTATGCTTTGTGCTCAGCCTTCTTCTAGGCACTTTATAAATATTCATGAATAACATAACTATTAGGTAGAACAGAATTTTCCTCATTTTATAGACAAAGAGAGGTAAAGTAACTTCCCAAAGTCACATTCGGTAAGTGGTGGAATGGGGATTTAAACCCTCTCAGTGTGATTCTACAGTGTACTTTAAAATCACTAGGTATTACCACCTCTTAGGATATCTATGCAGACTGAAGGACATCATGTTGGCACATGATAAACACAATTAAAATGTTAACTATTATTATTGTTATGAGTTTATTCTGAAGATTATGGAAACTCTCACTTAAAATGTTGATAGATCAGAAATAATGATGCAAAGGAGACAGGAACCAGGCATGTTTTTAAACCCTGATCTTTTACTGGGCAATTTTGAAAGCTAGCAAGAAGGCTGGCGGGCTGGAACAGAGTGAACAAGCAAAGGAATAGAAAATGAGGTCAGTTATCCAATCACACATAGCCTTGTAGACCATTACAAAGACTGACTTTTGTTCTTAGTGAGATGAAAAGCCATTGGTGATTTTTGAGAAAAGTCATAAAATGATGTGACTTAAATGTTTTAATGGGATCACTCTGGCTGCTGTGTTGAGAAAAGAACAGCAGGGGAGCAAGGGCAGAAGCACAAGGTACTATTATTTCATGAGGCTGAGAGAGGTTATGTAAATTGCCCAGGGTCTGTCAAAGAGTCAGTAGGCATCAAACAGGGTTTCCCACTCAGGCCTGCATGAGTTAACCATACATGATGCTGAATGGGAGAATGATGAAGACCCTGGATAGGCTTTTAGGTCTTATTGGATCCAGACAAAGTGTGATATTTTTCTGAGAATCTTTGGCTTGGAAAAAATTACCTTGTACATTTAAAATTTTGATTTTCTTAATGGCTAATTATTTGAGAAATATCTATGACAGCTAATAGTTACTCTTATCCCACATCTATTTGTAACCAGGTATATTGAGCAACCCATATCTCTTTAATACAAAGTGTTTTTTTTTTAACCAGGTAATTTTTATAGCTACAAAAATTAGTACTGTGTCTAATATCAGGATAAGCCTATTTTGCTGTAAGAGATATTTCCTTTATAATCCCCTAGTAGTATTATCCTATAAGAACAACCAAGCAAAAACTACCCACATAACTTAATGTATGACATATCAAGGCAGGAACCATATATCACTTAACTTAATGTCTGTTCAATAAGTGTTAGCTAGACTAATTAATAAATGACATTAAAAATTGAATCCTCAAATATTTAGTCAAAGTTCCTAAGAATCAGCACTGACACTATACTAATTGACTATGTAAAGGGTAGATATTATACCCTTAGTAAAGGAGGTAGTCTCTGGGAGTTGTAATAGTCAAGTCTTGTTCCAGAGACTGAAGGCCTAGAGAAGCACTCAAATTCCTAAAAGAACTTAAGAAAATAATATAGGATTTTATTAGTCAAGGTAATTAACACTAGCTATGGTAACTCCCAAATTCCAGTGACTTGAGCCCAATTTTTAACTCCCAAACAACTCCAAATTTTCAGTGACTTGAACCAAATAAAAGTTCATTTCTCTCTAACCTCATAGTGTGATAATGGGCTAAGTGACTCTCATGGGCAATTGTCTTGCAAGCTGCGACTCAGTCACCCAAACTCCTTCTATCCTGTGGCCCAATCATTTCCTGGGGCCTCTATGGAGTCCTGTGTTGGATCATCTGCATTTAGCATACCAATGCATGAGGAAAGAAAAATGTGAAAGTCCTTGTGGGATCTTACTAGGCCAACTCTGGAAGTAGGATATTCTGTTGAGTTATTCCATTGAACTCAATCACATGGATAGCCTAATTGCAAGGAATCTGAGAAGGGCAAGGGAGTGAGCCAAATTCCTAGGGGAAAGATAGCTGGAGTTTACTTCTAGCGCTGATGGTCAAAAAGCACAAACTTCCTGGTAACACACTGTTAAATACTGAAATACTGTTATACCACTTGGTAAGTAGTTGCAACTTAAACACTTTGATGATTGGATAAGGTAGTTTCCTCATACACACTCAAATACTTATATACTTCAACTAAATTTACATCAACATCAAACATGAATAGAAAAAGATAATATAAAAAATGGTGACAGAAAAAGCAGTAATTGGACACAAATGAGAGATACTCAGAGTTGTAAATGAAATTTTACTTAGGTTTACTTAAAGTATTTATTTGAAGGGCCTATTTACTTTCTACTCCGGCTCAAAATGGCCTGTTCTTAAGTTTTCTTTAACACTTCCCTTACAAACAATATTAATTGTCCTCTTATCTGTGTCCCTATAAATTTTATGCTTGTCTAATGAGTATACGATTGTGTAAATAGCATTTTAAACTATTGTAGGTCTTATTACATTGCTTCTGTTTGTTTATGTGTGAACTCCTGAGGGCACAGTAAATATTTTTGTTCAGAGTAAACAGTTAATGAATCTTTAAAATATGCAAATATGGTCATGCTGTTTCTCTGCTAAAATTCTTCATTGATTTCCTACTGCTCCTAACACAAAGTCCTCAAAAAGGTGGACAAGATCTTTCATGAACTGGTCTATATCTAATTCTCTCTCTTTCTTCATTCATACTCTATAATTCAGCAATAATAAACTTCTTTCAATTTCTCAAAAGACTCAAACGTTAACACCTCTGACCTTTTGCAACTGAGATTCCCTCTGCCTAGAATACCTCCCCCCCTTCCCTTTTCACCTGGCTAATTCCTACTCAACATTGCAGTTGAGTCAGATATTCATTTGAGAAAACTTCCTTGAGTATCCTGCACTTGGAAGGGTCCCTGTTATCTTCCTGCATATCAACTGGTATTTTAACTAAAGTAATACAAACGTTGTTTATTATAAATGCTCATTTAATTGTATCTTTCCCACTTGACTATGTTCTCCATAAGGAAGAGATCATTTCTGTTGAAAACCATGATATCTTCCAATACTTACACCAGTGTCTGGCATATAGTAGTTGTTTAATAAATATCTGTTGAATGAATGAGTGAAAAACATCCATTTGGAATTAATTAGGGTTGTTTCAGTCAACATTTATTGAGAGCCAACTATGAGCTAAGTGCAGTGTTCCTAACTCTAGAATTTAATTATTTTATTTCTTTTTCTGAAAATTGTTTCCTTCCAGTGCTTATGAGGGTAGCATATCAAAATCCATCTCATCACATCCTCTACACAAAACTCCCACCACCATGAAAAACACCATCACCAATACCCTACATACATACACCTACAACCACTCAAACCTGCTTTCTCTCCTTATTTCCCTACTTTATCACTTCCTCAGTAACTCAGGCTTAAAAATCTCAGAATCTTTTTTAACAGTTCTCTCAGATCTCATTAGTTACTAAGCCCCATAGATTTGACCCATGAAAGATATCTTGAATTCATCCTTTTCTTTCCAGTCCTACTGCTACTCCCATAGTTCAGGTTCTCATTACTTGTCACCTGATCTAATTCAATAGCCTCCCAGGGTGTCTCTTCACTTTTATTCTCTCCCTCTTCCAATCTACTTTACACATTGCAGCCAGAGTAATTGACCTAAAGGTCACTTCACTCCCCTACTCAAAAACCTTCAGTGACTCCCCATTTTTAACCAAAAAGAGCAGCAAATCCTCAGCCTGGCATTCAAAGACCTATATAATCTGGCCCCAATTTATCTTATCTTTTCCAGTCTTATTTTATAGTACTCCCCCTCATTGTAGCCAAACTGGTTTTATTTTCATTCCTAGAACTTACCTTGCAATTTCTTGCTTTTATGCTTCACTCATGTTCTTTCTGCTAAGTCTGACCTGACTTCCTCCCTACGACCCTGCTGTCTTCTCTCACCTCTCTCCATAGGGAGCTTCAAGTCACACCATGTGGGTGTTTCACAAATGGAATAGATAGAATTTTGTAGTTAGGTAATTCACTTCTGAATATCTTGGTTATAGTGTTCCCTAATTTTTTTCTTTTTCTTCTTAAAATTCCTCTCTTCCTTTCTTTGTTCCATATTAATCACATATTTTATTGTATCTATAATCTCATTCAGGAGCTATTACGTCCCCTCTTTCTATTTCTCTACACTCTTTTTTTTTTTTTTTTTTTTGGTTCTTTTCTTTATTAAGTTTCTCACAATATAAAGGACTGGAGTAGCTATAGTATAGATAGTTCATTAATCATTTTCTTGAATGAAACAATATATCTAAACTTCAGTGGAATATTCCACACCCATTTTTTGGATGGTTGATGATACGGAAGTCTCAAGAGAGTATTTTTAAATTCAGTGAATTATATTTACTGAGAATAGTGTTACCTCCATGCAGGGGACACACTGATG
This sequence comes from Phoca vitulina, assembly GCF_004348235.1. Taxonomy (NCBI): domain Eukaryota; kingdom Metazoa; phylum Chordata; class Mammalia; order Carnivora; family Phocidae; genus Phoca; species Phoca vitulina. Next base: position 26,987,012 of record NW_022589707.1, on the reverse strand, counting down.
CTTACGATACAGAGTAGCTAATAAATTTCATCCACCATTGCTATAGTCCCTTTCAGCTGTAGTTGTTTAGGTGTCCCCAGAAAGGAATACTGCAAAATATAACTATCAGAAAATATTCTGTATAACTTAGATTCATTTACCTTAAAATATGGTCAGATTTTCAAAGTAAACTTCTACTTCTGGCCTTGAGGAAGTAAATGGATCAGACATAACTTCCTCTTGGAAACAGATACAAAATCCAACAAAACATATGAAATCATTGTTTTCAGACATTAGATCTGCCCAGGGCTGTGATCACTAAAACAAGAAAAATGGAGTACATTCTATAGTTTCCCTGACTTTCCATTTAAAGGCAAAATGTGGGAAGGGAAATACAAGCAAATCATAGAAGCTTTGCAAAGTTGAAGAGATAAAGATCAGAGTATAGAAAAGCTGAATTGACTGGAATTTGTGGGGATAAATATCAGGGAGAAGAGAGCTATGCAAATAAAGTGGTTCCATAGAGCTCCTTTGAAGTCCCAATTCTTTTTGCTGAATTCTATGGTGCACGTATACTACTGTGAGATGCCTTGAGGCTGAGCAAAAAACTATTAGAAAAAGAACTCCTATCGGGAATTGTGAACCGAACAATTCCAAGAGCTTACACTGGGATGGGGTATATTTAAACTTTTGACCAGCCAGAGGGAGGACACCTCAATGAACACTCAGGATTTTGGTATATACTTCAGATGGGTAATGCCTAGGTAACAGGCTAAAATAGCACTAGAATAGTTAAAAACTACAGTACACTGCCATAAAAAAGCAAAAATAACCCTAAAAGGACCAAGTTGATTGACAAGACAATTTAATTCTTTTCCAAAATAATATTCAATACTCTTTAAAGAAAACAAAAAATCCAGAAACTCAACAATATACTTATAATGTCTAGCATCCAATAAAAAATTACTAGATATGTGAAGAAGCAAGAAAGTAAGACAATATTAAAGAGAAAAAACATTTTTTAAAAAGGGACCCAGAATTGATATAGATGATGGGATTAGTAGACAAGAACTCTAAAATAGTCACTATAATATATTTAAGAATTTAAATGAAAACATGAATATTAAGAGCAGAGGAATGGAAGATATCAAAAAAATGGGACTTAAGTGACACAAAAATCTGAAAAGAAATATTCACTGGACATGCAGCATATTAGATCAGACTGTTAAACATGAAGACACGGCAAGAAGAGGTATGCAAAATAAAGCACAGAGGAAAAAAAAAACTAAAAAATGAACAGAGTCTCAGTGACCCTGGGACAATATTAAGCATCTAAAAACTGAAAAAAAAACAATTTTTTAATAAATAACAGCCAAACATTTAATAAATTTGATGAAACCAACAAATTCACATACAAGAAACTAATCAAATCCCAAACAGAATAAACATAAAGAAATCTACACCAAGGTACATCATAATCAAAATGCTAAAAACTAGTAATGAAGAAACAATCCTAAAAGAAAAAAAGGCACTTTAAAAGCAGGGGAGCAAAGATATTAAGTACTACTGATATCTCATACAAAATAATGTAAGTTAAAAGATAATGCCATGTGATATCATTAATGTGCTGACATGAAAAAAGTAGTCAACCTGGAATTCTATAACTTGTGAATATATATCATGCAAAAGTAAAGGCAGAATAAAAACATTTTTTAGCCAAAAAAAAGCCAAGAGAATTATTTTCCAACAGACATACACTACCAAAAAAGATAAAGGTAGTTCTTTAGACTGAAAGAAAATGATCCAAATGAAACTTTGAATCTTTAAATGATCTAAATGGATTTGGGCCCACACTAAGGAAACGAAAACTACTAGAACTGGTAAATAACTTGGGAAATTTATATTTTTTTTTTCTCTTTAAAATTAAATGACTTTAAAAGATACTTGATTGTTTACAGCAAAAACAATACCAATGTAACTGAGGTGAATAATAGAGTAGTAAAATATATGACAGTAATAGCACAAAAGAGAAAAGGGAAGAATAGAAAGATTTCTACATCGTATGTTAAGTATAGTGCAATATATTTGAAGATAGACTCCAAGTGAAAGACAATAGTGGAGATAAAATAGAATACTAAAAATAGTCAACAAATCACGAGGCAAGAAATGATGAAAAAAATGACCAAAGCGCAGTAGGTCCTATAGAAAACAAATACCAACACTGGAGCCTTAAATTCAACCATACTAGTAATTACATTAATTATAAATGGTCTGGACAAACAGAATTAAAAATCAAGATCCAATTTTATGATGTCCATAAGAAGCTCAACTTAAATAAAAAGACACAGTTTAGATGGAAAGTATGTAAAACATTTAACATGGAAACACTAATCATAAGAGAGCTAGAGTGGCTGTATTAATATAAGACAAAGTACAATTTGCAACAAGAAATACTTTCAGGCATAAAAAGAGATCTTATATAATGACAAAAGGTAAGTTACTACAGAAGACATAATGCTGAATATGTATGTGCTTGTGGTAACCAGCCTCAAAGACAGCCCCCAGTGATTTCCACTTCCTGAAATCTATTCTAACATCATACTAGAGATGGTATGTGTAAGCAAAAACAGGACAGACATGACATCAATTCTGATATTAGGTTATAACAAGATTTCTGGAAAATCCCCAAATATTATTAAACTTAATAGCATGTTTTTAAATATTCCACCGGAAATTTAGAAAATATTTTAAACTAACAGAAAGGGAACAATAACAAATAATACTTTGTAGAATTCAGATAAAGCAATGCTTATAGAAAAACTTATAAATTTAAATGCTTATTTTTTTAAAAAATGTTAAAAATGAAATGAGTTAAGACTTCTACATTAATAAGCTAGGGGGAAAAGAAAGTAAATTAAACTCAAAGTAAATACAAGGAAGTAGAAATAGAAATAAAAGTTGAAACCAACAAAGTAAAAAACAAACAAACAATAGAGAATATCAATTAGACTAAAGTTAGGTTTTTTAAAAAGTTCATAAAATTTATATACATATAGCTAAACTCGTTAAGAAAAAATGACAGAAAACACAAATGATTCATATTAGAAATATAATAGAAGATATTATAATAATTGCTACACAAATTATAAGGATAACAGGTAATATTATGAACAACTTTATACCAAGAGGGCGCCTGGGTGGCTCAGTTGGTTAAGCGACTGCCTTCGGCTCAGGTCATGATCCTGGAGTCCCGGGATCGAGTCCCGCATCGGGCTCCCTGCTCGGCAGGGAGTCTGCTTCTCCCTCTGACCCTCCTCCCTCTCATGCTCTCTGTCTCTCATTCTCTCTCTCTCAAATAAATAAATAAATAAATAAATAAATAAATAAATAAATAAAAAACTTTATACCAAGAAATCTGGCAACTTATAACCAAATGGATAAATTCTTCTTAAGACACAAAATGAAATTAGAGAATATCTACTAAACAAATTGAATTCACAATTAAAAATATATCACTCAATATATCATCATGACCAGAAGACTTTACTGGTACTTTCTATTTGACATTTTACCCTATTACCCTGATAGCAAAACCAATCCAAAATCAAAACAAGCAAAAAAAGGAATAAAGACCTATATATAGCTCCCATAAACATCAATGCCAAAATCCTTAACAAAATATTAGCCAATTGAACCCAGCATTATGAAAAAATATGCATCATGACCAAGTAGGGTTTATACCAGGCTGGTTATTTTATCCTTCAAATATCCAACAATGAAATTTAACATATTAACAGAATAAAAGAGAAGAGCCATAACCATAATAGTTGCAGAAAATATATTCGATAAAATTTATATTCATCGATTTAAAAATTACTAGGAATTGAAAGTAACTCTTTCAAACTGATAGAGTATCTACTGAAAATTTACAGTTACTTTCATAATTAACTATAAAACACAGAAAATGTTCTCCTTAAGATCAAGAACAAACTAAAGATATCTGCTCCTACCTCAACTTGGTATGAAGGATGCTTGTCAGTGAAATAAGGTGAAAAGAAGACAATGAGGCACAAATATCTGAAAGAAGAAGAAAAACTGTCTTTATTCACAGATTACATTGTAGTTTATTTTCTATATTAAAATAATCTAGAGAAAATCATAATAACTAAAAATCAAATTTATCAAGGTCCAAAATCACTATATAAAAGTCAGTTGTATTTCCAAATACTAGGAGTAAACAACTGAAAAATTAATGTCACAGTGCTATTTATGATAACATTAAAAATGCAAAATATTTAATCATAGATTTTTCAAAAATTTAACAAAACCTTTACATTGACAGTCATAAAATATTGTTGAAATAGGCATCTATAAAGAAAATGCACAATAAACATTCAGTAAATATTTGTCATTACATATTGAAATGTAAGTACATGCTTCCTACTAAATACTTAAAGGAAGTCTACATGCCCTTCCTTGAGAGTAGAATGGCCCAACCAGGAAAATCTTCATTCAAATCTACCAACTCTTTTATGGTTGTAGTGACATGCACCCAAAATAATTTTGACCAAAGTATATGAATGACGGCTTTTAATTAGATATAGCTGATCAAAAAAAGTACGTAAGAACTCTAGATTATGTCAGAAGAAACACTCAGCAAACCTGAGTTATTTGCTATTAAAATTTCCAGTTAACTGAATGCTAGTAATACAATATGCCCCTTTTATATTATTTTGCTTTGTTTATAAAATTTAAGAATAGAAATTATTTATTTTGTCACTTTAAACTGCATTTCATTCTGGCACTTTGTGATTCTTTAATGACATGGGTAATTAAGTAGATTAATATGATTCAGTAAGGAAAATAACTAGCAGGGATGCAGGGCATCAAAATCAAACCTGCCCCCAGTCACTGCTTGCTGGTCAGCTCCCTAGTTATGGCTACATACATTCCCTTTCACTCATTGCATCAGAATTGTATCTGAGAGGGCGCCTGGGTGGCTCAGATGGTTAAGCGTCTGCCTTCGGCTCAGGTCATGATCTCAGGGTCCTGGGATCGAGTGCCGCATCGGGCTCCCTGCTCCTTGGGAGCCTGCTTCTCCCTCTGCTTCTCTCTCTCTGTCTCTAATGAATAAATAAATAAAATCTTTAAAAAAAAAAAAAAAGAAACAAAAAAAAAAGAATTGTATCTGAGAAAGAGACCCCTTAAAAAGGATCTGTTTTCAGCTTCAACTGACTGCAGCATTCTTGGCCTTTCAGATGTCATTATACCTCTTACTCTTCTTCATTTCTACCTTTCTCATATAATCACCTCACAATGGAGCAATATATCCTAACTATATCACAAAAGATGTCCACATTCCAGATCCAGGCTTTGCCAGAAGGGAGAAGAGGACAGCAAGGAAGCTCACTTAGGCTGCCTCAGTGGACAGGTAGGTGGTAGAAAATACAAATACAGTAAAGAATTGAAGAGCAATAAATATCAGGAGTGTTATTCATGAAGCTATAGAAGATTTATCAACCAGGAAGAAAACTGTTACCCAGGTAAACTTCTTTATATATTATCCGTAATCAATTCCCCTCCTTACCCTGAAGAAAAGTTTTAAAGAAGAAGGATTGTCTTTTACTGGGTGAGTTGTCTGGATTTCTTTTGTTGTGAAGAATTTGTATAGGGGGATTACCCTAAGGCACAGGGGGAAGCCCATAAACAATAAATTATCTATATTAATCTTTACTAATGATAAAGTGAATGACATTGCAGTAAGTTGGCTGGTGATCTAGTCAGAACTTCGAGACAGAGAGGTTTCTGAGAGCACCTGTCATACCCATGAGGTAAATTAACAGGGACAGTTACAAGTAGACAGAATTTTCTAGATCTTCAGAGCATGTCAAGAATTCACTTTTCCTTTTGCCATCTGGAGATACTGAGTAAAGATTTTTTTAAAAAAGGGTTGTGTGGTTTTTTGGCGGGTTGTTTCCTGTATTTTCAAGTATTGTACTATTTCTCTGAATACAATATTATTTCAAGAATGAATCTTTCATCAGATTAGATTTGTTTATTTGTTTTTTTTTTTCAGTTCTTAATGGAAAATTGGAATTTTGAAGAAAAAAATATCTGAAGTAAAAAGGTTTTTGGCTCTACATCCATCTAAATATCTTTTCCATAATAATACCTTCATTAAGAACTAACACCTTAACAAAGAATCATTGAAAGATAGTAGGGCACAGTAAAAACTAGAGAAGGTATAAAAAGACTGCCTATTCCTTACCTGTCTTGTTTCACATTTTTTGGCCAGGTCAGTTACAACAGAGTTTATGTAAATGAAAATTAACTATTCTCCTAGCAGCAAGTAAAAGTTACAATCTTTTACTCCATTATTTATCTTGAAGACAGTCTTTAATCTTCCCACCCACTTTAGAAAAAATGAGACTGTTTTTAGCCCATTTTACTGCAGCATAAATTGAGGTTTTAAAAAAGTAGAATAAATCGTATGTGTGATATTAGTGTAAATGTTGGAATTTGAAATTTGACATTGTCTCCGAACTCAAAGAAAATTTAACCTCCCATTAATAACACTTAATTGACAACTCTGTAGCACTATTATGAGAATGCACTTGCAATTACATTTAATCTACTATTAAATTCTAACTCATGAATACAGAAGTAACCCCTATTTGAAATGTTAATGATGCTGTTTGTGATATATTATGATATACATGATTCTGGAAAGTTAAATATGTGTCATTCAAGATGTCACACATAAATACAGAAATGAATCTAAATGAACGGTGTTTTTCTACTTATTAAATTACAAATTTATTAAAGACAGATCTTTAAAAATTGCCTTCTAGAATAAAATGTGCATATATTACCTGTGTTTACTATTGTTCCAGGTATATGAATTAATAGTTATAAGACATACAGTGTCTGGTTATTTGTAACTGAAACCTGCCATATTAATTGTTTCTTTTAGAAATACAGATAATTGTAATTCAATGATTGCCTTTGTTCTAAGCAATGGATTTTAATTACATTTGAAAAATGTAATTAATAATAATTCTATTATTACAACTGCACAATATTAATTACAATTACATTATAATAAAGAACGCTAATTCCATTTGGAAAAAAATAGAAGTGAATTTCAAACTCAAGGCATTCTTTCAAATACTCAATGTTTTCTAAAAAATTATTGCTATTCTCTTTAGAGTATTTTTCTTTTTGCAGTTGATCTCAAGGTGCCCTGAACATATTGTATTTTGACTCAATATTTAGCTTTAACTGATAAAAGAGCCAAGTCAATCAGAAAACCAGTTAGAAACGTTATTTTTGTTTCATTATTAAAAGGTGAGGATGGGTTGTTGTCACTAAAAATTGTTGAATTGATGTATTTCATTTAATTGATTTAATTAATTGACCAATTACAACAGTGTAGATGGCAGAAAATTTATTTGATGATGGCACTTAAGTTCTTAGGACACCAGCTAGTTGAATCAGTTTGATTTGGGGATGTGTTTGAAGTTATCTCCAGATTCTTGACTTGGGATCAAAAGCTTTGAGGATGATTGGGAAAAAAAAAAAAAAAAACTTCATATAAGTGATATGCTAATTTTTATCCAATCTCTGGATTGTTTAGTCAGTTCTAGAGCATTCCTAGTTCTTAAGACACTTTCATTTTATATCCAGATATCAGACTATCATTTTCTGGATTGAATAATAGCTTCTTTGCAATTCCCCAAATTGTAAATTTTAAACATTGAAAATAACCTCAGAATTCAGGGGAGAAGAAGACTTTACCTTTATTCTGAACAATCCCTGTCTTGAAGTTTTGCAAAGATTTCCTCATGGCACAGAAGCCAGATGTGCATATTAAATATCCTACCAGGTTATGTAGCAATATTCCACAAAATAATTATTATATGACCCCAAGGAAGTCCTAAACTAACAGCACAAACAACATAAGAAAAAGAATTAATAAGACTTCAACTCCTGATTCAGTAGGGATTTGCATTTTTAACTGGTACCCTAGTTAATCATGATACATGAAGTTCCTTGACTGCTTTTCTAGAACTACTGATCAAAGTGCTAAAGCTATCAGGATCAATTAGAAGAAATGAAGATATAACAGAAGAGAGAAATGTAGTATCAAAAACATACTGTCATGATTAATATTGTTAAAATGCCTATACTACCAAAGGCAATCTACAGATTCAGTGCAATCCCTATCAAAATGCCAATAGTATTTTTCATAATATTAGCACAGATAATTCTAAAATTTGTATGGAACCACAAAAGACAATAGCCAAAGCAATCTTGAGAAAGAAGAGCAAAGCTGGAGGTATCACAATCCCAGATTTCAAGATACACTACAAAACTATAGTAATCAAAACAGTATGGTATAAGCACAAAAATAGACACATAGATTAATAGAGCAAGAAAGAGAGTCCAGAAATAAATACATGCTTATATGGTCAATTAATCTACAACAAAGGAGGCAAGAATATATAATGAGGAAAGGGGCGCCTCTTTAATAAATGATGTTGGGGAAACTGGACAGCTACATGCAAAAGGGCAAAACTAGGCTACTTTCTCACAACATATACAAAAATAAACTCAAAATGGATTAGAGACTTAAATATGATACCTGAAACCATAAAAATCCTAAAAGAAAACATAGACAGTAACCGTTTAGACATCAACCTTAGCAATATTTTCCAAGATATGTCTCCTCAGGCAAGGAAAACAAAAGCAAAAATTAATTGCTGGGATTATACCAAAATTAAAAGCTTTTGCACAGAACATGAAACCATCAACAAAGCAAAAAGCAATCTACTGAATGGAAGCAAATATGTGCAAATGATATATCTGATAAGGGGTTAATATACAAAATATATAAAGAAATTACACAACTCAACACCAAAACTACAAATAATCCGATTAACATGGGCAGAGGGCCCGATGGACATTTTTCCAACAAAGACATACAAATGGTAAACAGACACATGAAAAGATGCTCAGTGTTACTAATTATCAGGGAAATGCAAATCAAAACCACAATGAGATATCGACTCACACTAGTCAGAATGGCTAATGTCAAAAAGAGAGGAAATAACAAGTGTTGGTGAGGATATGGAAAAAAGGGAACCTTCATGCACTGTTGGTAGAAATGAAAATTGGTGCAACCACTGTAGAAAACAGGATGGAGGTTCCTCAAAACATTAAAAATAGAATACCATATGACCCAGTAATTCTACTACTGGGTATTCATGCAAAGAAAACAACAACACTAATTCAAAAAGATATCTGCATCCTTTTGTTTACTGCAGCATTATTTACAATAGTCAAGATATGGAAGCAACCTAAGTGTTCACTGATAGATGAATGGATAAAGAAGATACAGTTATGTATATACAATGGAATATTACTCAGTCATAAAAAAGAATGAGGTCTTACCTTTGCAACAACATGGATAGACCTAAAGATTATTATACTAAGTGAAATAAGTCAGACAAAGAAAGACAAATACCATATCATTTCACTTGTATGTGGAATCTAAAAAACAAAAAAACAAACAAGAAAACACAAAAATTAGAACCACTCATAAGTGCAGAGAATAAATTGGTGGTTGCCAGAGGGGAGGCAGGTGGGAGATGGGCAAAATAGATAAAGGGGATTAAGACGCACAAAACTTCCACTTATAAAATAAATAAGTCACGGGAATGAAAAGTACAGCATAGAGAATATAGTCAATAATATTTAATAATGTTATATAGTGATAGATAACTACACTTATCATGGTGAGCATTGCATAATATATAAAATTGTCAAATCACTATGTGAACACCTGAAACTATTATAACACTCTATGTCAGCTGTACTTCAGTAATAAAAATTTTAAGAAAATACTGTCATGGAATACAACATTCAATGCATAAATTAAAATCCAGACTTTGAGATAGGAACAACCAAATGTTGAAGTCACCAGAATTCATCTTTATTAAATAAGTGGATTTAAAACTACCCAAGCATCACCTTAAATTCTTATAGGAAAAAGGATATTCCAGAATTTGGAGATATGCATTAGTTAGAAATGATTTTTTTCTCATTTCTTTTCAATAATTTTTCTTAATGACTACCTGACTGTCACAGATCTCAACTTGAATATATTTCAAATACCTCTTTGACTTTAACACCACTTTTCTTTGAGAAGAAATTAATAACTTAAATCAATATATACACTGGGATATAAAGATACTAATTAAAACACAGTCTATGCACTAGGAAATGATCTGGCTATGACTGGGTTCCACTGATTGCCAAGCTTGTTGGCTAATTTAACTGGCTAAGTAGATGCCCTCCTTAACCACACTGCCCCCATAGGACAATTTGGGAAAACTTCCTGAGGCTGCATGTCAGGGAGAGTCAATTTCTAATAATCAGGTAAATGATGAGTGAAGTGTTGAATCTTTCGCCAAAGGTGAACAGGTTATTATGTTTCTAATACTAGATCCTTCAAGCAGGACTGGCTACATAATTTGCAGAGCCCAGCATAAAATGAAAACGCAAGCCTCCTTGTTCAAGAATCTTAAGAATTTCAATATAGCAAGAGCAGGACATAAAAACCCACTGTGGGGCTCCTCTGAGTGTGGGGGCTCTGTGCCATTGTATACATCACATGCTGACAAAGCCAGCCCTGCCACCAAATGTATAGGAGTCACAAATGTGGAAAATTCTTGGGATTTTTGGAAGGATCACTCAGTTACTACATTAAAAAAAAAAAAAGTGATATAGATGAAGATGATGCATCCAAGAGCCAGCTGGAAAACATGTGATAATTATGTGACTAAAATACATATTCTGATGGCTAGTGACATGTTACATATATTTACTGTGTAAGGGGAATGTTGGGTGGCTTAATAGATATCACTAATTGAAATGATCCTGAGTAGTATGTAGCATGCACTCTGACTAGTTTCTACAACTAATTTAGAATTCAGCAGAATAATGTGAAGTCTTTTACTACTTAATTAAACTTCTGTAATGCCTGTTTTACCAAGATGAATAAAATACATAAATTGTATGAGGTGACATCTAATGCACACAAAAAAGAGAAATGTAAAAATCAGAACAGTGGGTACATTAAACTGATTCTTAATAATTGAAACCAATTTAATCATTTGAGATTATTTTATTCTAGCTGACGTAATACTGTAGCAGTTATATTCTAATTATAACCTGTTTCATTTTACTCTGCCTTTCTAGTTAATTATTACAGTCAATTTGTAAAATGACATGGTTCCACATTTGCATAGGTCACTATTAAATAAATGAATAGCTGAAATTACTCTAGCATTGAAGTGTCAACTTTGGTAGAAGTCAAGAGGACTTCAAATGTTCTTCTAACACCCCTTAATGTGTTAATGACCACTATTAAACTGCAATTAAAAGGCCAGGAAAAATGCATGAAACAGTTAATAGAAAAATAGCACAGACACAATTAAAACGATTCTGCATTTTTTTTTTTTTTGACTGATAGAAAATAAAGTGATATGCTGTAAGAAGTGTAGTGTGAATCTATTTCCAACTCAAGGCAGAGTTGACAGTTTAATGATAACAAATCATAGGCTGCCTTTTTTGGGAGCACTGAACGTCAGCTTAAAATTAACATCAGTAGTAAACAAGACAATGCGGTGATTTTACCTTGTATTTAAATTACTACTTATTATGGTACTAAATAATAGCTTTAAATAACTTGGTGTCCAGATTACTGATATACAGTCTATCTGTGTGAGAAAAAGAGAGACAGTACTGAAAGATATGTTTAAGTTTTTGTCATCCTAAATAAAGGATAAACGTATGTCTTTGCTGTGCAGTTTTCTTAGAGTTGCCTATGAAACCTTTCACTGGGTTTGTTGTACATTGAAACCCTAACATTGTCATTAGAGCACTTCACTCAGCATAGACTAGATTTCCAAGTATCAGAAATTTGGTTTAACTCAGGAATATACCAGGAAAAAAAACTTAATTAAAATTATACATAAACTTTCAGCTTGCAAGAAGCATCTCAAAACCAGAAGAGAGTAGACATTTTAACAAAGGACACACTTGCAAATTATAATACAGGAAAAGTTTTTTTGTTCGTTCATTTTACCAATTTACACAGATGTTTTGCTCTTGTCCTAGATTTCATAAAATGTGTAAATCACCTAAGAAATTTTTTACCAGGTGTAATTTATTGAGTACAAGACATGGAAGCACAAAATGTCTGTGTTAAAGTATCCTTTAATATATTTACCTATAGGCATAGTGACTAATTATAGTTGTGAATACAAATGAAGGAAGACCAGGACGCCGTCTGTACCTAAGTCACCAGGGTAACTTAAGTACAGATCCATACCCACAACTTTTTTCCACGATTGTATTAATATTTCAGCCATAATTAGATTTTTTTTGGCCTTGAATTATCTATGTTGTCTTAGTTCTATGCTTAAATTCTTACATAAAGTTCTTTATAATTTTAAGCAGACATATGTCCATGATAAATTCATGGATAACACTGAGTCCTTGATAATGGCAACCTAGTCAGCTCTGATCATTGATCTTAATGATTGGTGGAATATAGCATTAGTGGTAGGCTCTAATGGTGCATAATATTTATATACTTTCAATATCAACTACACCAAAAATCACTTGACCCATGTCTAAAATGTAACCAGCGAGGAAAACTGCAGTAAGTACTTCATATCATAGAAATGCTTTATAGTAGCCTAGGAGAGAAACAAATATCTATTTTACTATTGCAGACAAAAACTGGAAATTCTTTAGAGACACTAATGTCAGGTTCCACATTGGAAGCCTAAGTCGACATGCCATTTTGTAGGTTCCTTAAATGTCTGATGACCAGAAGTGGTCAGGAGAACATTTATTAACAGCATGGCACTGACTATATGAATTAAACATCTGAGAGTGAATATTTTAAAAGTATTATATCCCCCTCTTTAAGAGGTCATGGGAAAATGGATTGGGGCAATTATTGCCTATTACCAAAGGGCATTTTAAAAGAAAACTTATTTTTAATTTACACGGATATTCAAATATCTACCACATAAATTTTGTTGTCTCTAATTTTTAAAAAATATTTTCCTGGTGACTCTTTTTCAAAAATTCATTTTCTTACATTATAAGCTCTCCTTAACAGTAAGACTTTTTTTTCCCTGTAATTTTTGTCCTAAAAAAAATGAAAGGAAAAAGAAGCACGTAGTAGTTACTTCCATGATTATAACCGGACATATCTGAATCAGTGAAACAAAAATGCTTATTTGAATGTCACTTTCCCCATGTACATAAAGTGGCAATTGAAATAAGGTTATGCTATTTTCTGTATCTCAATCTTAGAAGGTTTTTATTTCTTCATAGCTGTTTAAATGGTTCAACAAATGGCCTTCAGTCCCATGTGTGTCACATTTCAAATGCATAAAGTAGAGAATATCTGTTATCTGTATACCTTTTTTGATAAGGGTTGTACTATATCATGACAAAGAGTGAAGATGGGTTATGCAGGAGGTAATGGTCACATTGCTGGTCTCCTAAGTGTTCTTTCCAGAACAGGTGGCAAAGGAAAGATGACACAGTGAAGGCATTGTGATTTGAACTTAACCAAAGGAAAATGACACATATGGAGAAAGCCATCAATAAAAGCCATTATTGCAGTACGTGCTAACAATCTAGATCAACAGGAAGAGTTCTAATGGCTTTTGGTTTTCAGAATAAGGTCTAACTAGTGAAGTGGATATAGTTCCATCCACAACAACATCATTTGGGCCGTACAGACTCGTTGTTGTTAAAATGTGATTTCTGTTAGGCTTAAAAAAATATTTTTATAAAAGTGTTGGGGGAAATGGAAAAACATGTCACCAGGTTGGCTCTACTCAGAGGAAAGGAGGCCTTCTTTTTAAGAGAGGAAAGCCAAGGAGGTAGCAGAGGACAGTACATGAAGTCAGGGGGTTGCTGCAATCTGATGAGCTTTGTGTTCCTGGTAGAATAATAGGTCATAGTCTGATTATAGATATGGATAATAATATCAGGACCTTTTTTTGTAGCAACTTAAATGGTCACATACTCATTAGGTAAGTTAGGTCAGGTTTGATGAATCAAAGGTGACACAAAAGCAGAGAAGAGGTGCCAGATGAACACATAGGAAATATGAATCAAGATGATAAGCCAATGTCAGAAATGCCAGAGGTGCAGGTACTCAGAATTAATTATTTATATTACAGAGATTGGCAGGAATACTTAATTATCTAATGACCTTCTAGAGTCTCCTTTTATACCTGACCATGGCTGGGGTAGGAGGGAGGGAGGAAAGAGGATCCTGTTTATTTCCTCTTAAAACTCTCTCAACATGATTCCTTTTATTCTAGAAAAAAACCTGGACTTCGTACCAACAGCAGAACCAACACCAGAAATCAGAGCTTTGATTAAAAGTCTTCAGGGGGAAGTGAAAGATGTTCAGTTTTGTCCAATTACTAGTACACACCCTGCTTGAGAGAGATCTGAGACAGAGAAGAGGTGTCTAGTCTATCTCCAAGCTACCAGAAACTGTAGCCTTGATAAGATGACTCCAAGAAAGAAATAGCATAGGTATTGGGGATGGAGAAACCTTGGTAAGATTCAGTATCAGATTCAATTTCCTTAAAAAGATGCTTTCATAAGAGAATTGTTCTTCAATAGTTTATTCTCCTGACAGAGAGCAGCCCTAATCGGGGTATAAGATACCTCTCCAGATGCAGGTCTGCTACTGTTCTTTAAAATGCATTCAAAAGAAAACGTTGGGGATACTTTGGGCAAAAGTGTGAGGAATGAGGCCTCTAAATTGGGGGTATTTTTAACTAAATATTTTACATTCTTTCGTATAATTCCTTACGTATTTACCATTGTAATTTTAAAGACATTTTCCTTTATTCAATCATTTATCAAATACATATAAATCTTACCTAATATAAAGTGCATGGTAAACATCAAAATGATGGGCATTGGGATGAACCAGGCAGGAGGCTCTTCCCACTTATGCAACTAATAGTATTATCTAGAGTCTGATAGCAGAAATTAAAAGCACAAGAGAAATCCCACACGAACAAGAATAGCACAACAAATGCATTATTAAAGTTCAGAGGAAGAAAACATTACTTCCAGTTAGCTGGAATCCAAGAAGTTTTCAAGAAGCTGATCTTTCATTAACAGGCAAGTTCGGACACATCCAAGGAGAGAGAAGATCATTAGGGGTGTGGGGATAATGCAAACAACAGCAAAGTTGTATTATGCTGGAGTTATAAGGACATATTCCCCATTTCACTGGTGTATTAGGTCAGAAAGGGAGACTGGAGCCAGATTTTGGAACTTTATTTGACAGGCACGGAGGGAAGGTTCAGGGGTACATGAGTGACATGACCTGGGCTGTGTCCTGGGAAGATGTATCTGGTGGTGGTGATGGTAGATGGCTGTGAGAAGAGACTGGAGAAAAAAGAGAAGTTAGGAAGATATTTGCATATTAGGGCTATACAAAGCATGGATTTGGAAATGGAATGTTATTATTAGTGTACTCATTTTAGGGGAGCATTTTCATAATTCTCCTTTGGAGTTGCAAGAGTATCCTTCCTCTCTGGCTGTCTGGTTTAGAAACTGCCCTTGTATCGATTGCCTGGCAACCTCAACATCTTCAAGCAGTTTCTTTTATATATAGTTTAGCTGGTCTTACATACCTATAAACTCAATTATTTTGTGTGTGTGAATGACTTAATCGATTTTTAGCAATTTTTTCAAAATATTTCATCATATCCAAAATATTTCATTACTTTTAAGTAGTAAAATATTATAATAATTGTAGTTATCAACACAATTTAGTTATTTAGCCATTTTTTTAAAGTTTTTGTTTTAATTTCAGGAAATTTCTATCATGAGCATTCAGAATAATTTGGTTTTTGAAACTGAATTCCACTGGTCTTCAAAAATATTTGGGGAAATATAGGAGAAAACTAAAAAAATGTTCGGAACGATGGGTATAAAAAAAACAATATGGAAGACTGAACAGACCAGAGAAATAAAATTTAATAAGACACAGAAATAATTATATCAAGAAAAAGGAAAAGAAGAGAGAAAAAGTCCTGACACACATTTCAAAACTTTTGTAGTGTATCACTGGCCATTTTCTAGGATGAAGGAGAAAAAGAGGCAAATGACTTAATTAAACTAATTTAAAATGTTTTTATTGTTAGGCCAATTTAACAGCTAACGTTATCAGGAGAAAAGAGAAAAAAAAGAGCATAGGAAGAGGCATAAGAAAAGATACAGAATAGAGAATGAAAAAGAAACAAAGAAAGTATTAACAATGGAAATGTGAAAAGACAACAGAGAAAGGGAGACAGAAAAAAATCACTGAAAAGATGGCATACACATCCTTTCGCATGCATAGCAAAAAAGAGTATGCCCAGGTCCTCAAGCTGGAGAACTCTGGGAAGGTTCAACTTGAAATAGTGCCATCCTAATTAATGAATGAATATATTTTTAAACATTGCAAAATTATCCTTTTAAAATGCACCGAAAGTAAAATTTGAAAATCTATAAAACCCTGATTCTTAAATTTTTCAAAATGCAAGTTTTAATCAGTTTTCTTTCTATAATACATAGTTTTATTATTCATTGAGAACTATTATTCTTTTGCTTAATTTTGGGAGGGAATGTTTTTAAATCAGCAGCTGTTTTGAATGAGTTAGTTGCTCATATTGTTAAAAAATAACTAGATTCTAAACAAAAAATTAATTGTAAAGTTGAGAAAATGTAGATCTATTTAAAGCTGAGATGACAGTTGTTGAGCATTGTGATGTATCATCTTGACATGAACTGAATGAGGTAGATTAGTGACTGACACTAGCAATGTCAGAATTTACATTACAGCACACACAAACTCCATGGAAATATACTATTAGCACCCACAGTAAGCAGTGATGAGTAATGAGATAAAAATTGACAACGTCAATAGTCATAAGCCCTCACAGTCAAGAATAATGAACTACACATGTGTACATATAGGTGTATATTCATAGATATATACATAATGAAATATATCTTTCATGCCTTCCATCAAAATTACATTTTGTGTAGCAATAAATGCTCTGAATACACAGTTGATAAAATTAGTTTGGGTGTAGATTAAATGTAGACTACATTTGCTGCAAAGAACAATAACAAAGATCGTGTTATAATAATTCTTTAGAGAGCGGGTGATCTGAAATACATGTTTTTCTTACTTTACATTAAAAATGACCAAAAAAAGCTACGTTTTTCTTTTTTCTTTAATTTATACTGCACTAATTAACTTAACCTTTTGCACACTTGATCTAGAAATCTTCTGCACATTCAATAAAATGTTGTTTTCTTCTACTGTAGCTATCTCATATATTAGAATTTTTTATAACTTAGAAAAAAAATGACATATCTGCCTCAGAATTTTCTTTGGCAATTAGAAATTGTGAAAGAAAAATGTACTGTGTCTTTTCTTAGTACCGTTTAGTTAGCAATTATTAAGCATGCAAAAATCTCCTAAGTGATTTTAGTGCATGTTTAACAATGCTTTGTAAATCATTGTTATAAGAGTGAAATTTAACACGTGCTTGTGATTTGTTCCTTTTTTTTTCCAGGAGATATTTTTATATTATTTTTCCACTTAATTCTTTTTTTTTTTTTAGAAACAATATGAAAAATATTGTAGACCCCTTCTCTGTAGTTGCCGAGGCATCTGAGGTCGAGAAAAGAATTTCACTCAGCTCTATGGATTAGTGACCTCTGCACCAGTAAGCTTAGAAACCTAATGTACAGCCAGAGAGAAAGCAGGGGGCGTGGAGAGAGACGTGGCTCAAAAGTCCTATTCAGTGATATGTACGCAGACACCCGGCAGTGGCTGGTCTCCGCAGGGGCCGTGAGGGGCACATCCAAGGGAGTGCAGACCAACCACCAATAAGCTTTAGTGGATCCAAATGAAAGATGGTGAGGAAAGAATAGTGGGACGCAATCCAGAAAAACCAAAGAGGCATTCAGCTTTTGGCAGCTGAGTAAAGTAGATTGCTGAATCTTTAAATAAAATTTTTAAAAAATTGTTACAAATTCTTTTTATTTCCTCTTTATGGTGAATAGTGGAGTTTCAGGTTATCAGAGAAAAAAACAATTCATAATGAATTAACTTTGAAACAATTTCTCTCTCTCTCTCTCTCACACACACACAAGGATTTATCTTTTCCATTATTTGCCCTTAGATTAAGATTTAATTAGTAAGATAAAAAATAAATCAATGTCTTTTTCATATTTGAAACTGTTTCTTTAGCTTTATTGCTATATTTCAGATATTATGGATACTTCTTTATATTTTCATACTTCTATATTTATACTTTTATACTTCTATTATATATTCCATATATATATATTATATTTATAATATAGGGAATAAATCTCAAATTTTATATACAAAAGGTAAACTGTGTGAACCAAACTACAGTTTTTACAGTTACTTCCCTGCTGACATATGTATGTATATATGTAATATACATTTTATATATTCGTGCACATCCTCTCTCTCCTGTTTACATTTGCTTTGTAGATCCAAACCTGGTTCAGTTCTTCTGTTGCAAGAGCTAGACACATCTGTTTTTAGCAAAGCTACAAATTTGGTTTGAAAAACACATAAGGAAAGGAACCTATAAAAAGTTAAACATACTAACAGAGGGAAATTAGGAATAAATGAATCATTCTTATAACTTAGAAATGGTGGGCGCCTGGGTGGCTCAGTCAGCTGAGCATCTGACTTTTGGTTTTGGCTCAGGTCGTATTTCAGGGTCCTGAGAGTGAACCCTGGGTCAGGCTCCACTGAGTGCAGAGCCTGCTGGAGATTCTGTCTCTCCCTCTTCCTCTGACCGTCCTGCTCATGCTCACCCCTTCTTTCTCTGTCTCTCAAATAAATAAAAAAGAACTTGGAAATGGAAAGGAAATAACTTAAGTATATAAATGTATTATATTTCATAATTGAGAGAAAATATTTTTTATAATATGGGAAGTGAGGCGTATTTTCTACTCATTTAGATGCTTTTGCATAGTTCTTTCTGTTCCTCAAGAAAGTATTCCCAGTATAATTTTTAAGTTTTCCAATACCTGTTTAATTTTAAAGCCAATTTTATAAAATATCTAATGCTGACATCGCTATCCACGTTGGATTATCTAGTCTGAATAAACTTTAATTGAGCCATTTAATATATGTGCAACTGTTGTGAACTAAAATAGGCAGGTATTTTATCTTATTAGCATTAACTTATATGTTCATTTTTATGTGCAGAGTGCATGTTTTTATAGCACCTTTAGTCATTTTTTAGAAAATAATGAACAAGATATATTTTAAAAATCATTTATCAGATGCCAGTATTTGGTTTTTGACTATATCAGAATTACTGAAAGTGCACGTACAGAACTTTTTAGCAGGCTTAGCAATAAATAATAATCATCCAAAATTTTCAATTCATTTCATTTATGACTACTTGTATCATTAACCTGATAACCTTTCAGGCATTTAAGAAATTTTTAGCTTGTATTATTTCAAATATATTTACTCTAATGAACAGAGAATTCTTTGGCGAATATCAAATCCAATATTTGATGTGCTTTTTCTGTGTTCTCAAAGTTTTTAAAACAGAAGTAGCAAAAGAAGACAAACTTATTTTAAGTATTTTTAAAAATTCCTAACATTTACACTTCTACTTGTGCAAGATATTGTTGCTGTTTTGGTTCACTTTGGTTGGCTCTCTCTAACACCAGATTTTCAGGTGTGTAATTATTATTTGAAAGAGAAATGTTTCAGCTTCTAATGGTACCTCTTTTTTTATGGGCTTTCTTATATATCAAAAGTATATCTTTCGGGGCACCTGGGTGGCTCAGTCGGTTAAGCGGCTGCCTTCGGCTCAGGTCATGATCCCAGGGTCCTGGGATCGAGCCCCACATCGGGCTCCCTGCTCGGTGGAGAGTCTGCTTCTCCCTCTCCCTCTGCCTGCCTCTCTGCCTACTTGTGCTCTCTCTCTATCTCTTTGTCAAATAAATAAATAAAATCTTAAAAAAAAAAAAAAAAAGTATATCTTTCACTCACTGACTTGAGCTAGCCAATGTTACATGTGTTTATTTTCCTTTCATTGCTGTATGTTGAAATAATCAATTGCTTATGGATTTTAGTTTGTCCTTACCTTTTGCTTATTGCATTTAAGATGAAGCAATGAATATGAATGCCAGAATTTCCAAGTTGTAAAAAACAGAATAGTCTTACATTTAAAGTACATTTGCTTTTAAAGAGGAATTCTGATGTGTGAAGATACTCATAGGAATATATATGAGTATGTGGTACAGGTGACAGTGTAAGTGTGTGTATGTATGAAATAAAAAGTCTTCTTCTAGGTGTTTTGTCCTAGTGACTTCAACCATGGCAGCATTCATCCAGTTGGACACGCTAACGATGCACTAGTATGATGTGCACTACCATTTCTGTTTTCCCTGGTCTTCTTTCCCCACCTTCCAAACAATGGTAAGATAAGTGTGCGTGTGTTTTGTGTGTGTGTGTAGAATATGGATATCTCTACTACTAGTGCATTTGTGAATACTATTTAAATCACTGAAGTACAAAATAAAACCGTTAGGGAAAGAATATTTGAAACAACATATATCAGTAAAACTAAAAGAAATACATTTTAGAACATATCTATCCTACACTCAAAGCCAAACAGCAAGTCCAGTATTCAGATCTTCTGAAGAAAAATATGTATTTTAAATGTGTTACACAGACACTGTTCTTAAGCAGGCAATATTAAAGAGAGTTTTGTTTCTATGTTTTCTAATTCTACACCTAATCTTTTCAGACTTTCTTCTTTGGAGTCACTGAAAAATGACAATATTAAGAGTTACTATTTATGTGTCATACACAGTGCTAATAAGCATTTTTCATGCCTTATTGTATTTAATCTTTAACCACAAAGTCATGAGTTAGATATTATTATCCCCACCTTACAGGATGGTTAAGAAATCATGAAGATCACATAGCTACTAGGCAGCCCATGCAGATCTCAAACCAAAGTTTATTGTCTAAGTGTTATAATATGTGGCATATGCCAGAAACAACTGAAATTTGCCCTCCATAACTTACAATGGCAATGGTTTTTGTTCTGATGGGAAAAAAATGAAAAAAAAAATAGAATGAGACCATCATTGGATATAAGATGGGGCACCAAAAGGCATTGCTTTATTTCTCTCCTAAGAATCAGTCAGCTATTAGGCATACATTTTTGGATTTAAAGTTCATGGTAATATATATTGCATATTACGTACATAAATAAATCTATAAATAAAGTTATTATCAAGGCATATTTCTAATGTTCTCAGAATTGAGGGTTAGGTAAGACATTTTAGAATGAAAATACAGAGTACCATGCTGAAATGTATAATTTATCTAGGAATCCACTTAGTAGTATCTATCTTTTAGCGTGCTTTATCAGATTTTACTTCCCTTTTCACAACAAGGTATCATCTAAATAAGCAGAATTCCTATTTATATAGCAAATGACAAAGACAGCAAAAAACCAGTCCCAAAGATGTATAGACAAGCCCAATTCACTTTATGGATTGAAATGATGTAATTAACAAAAAAGACAAATTGCAACCTATTCAAAGACTTTGAAAAGCGGCACAGTAAGCACTAAATTATATTTAAAAATTTCCTGTGCCTACTGTGTGTAAGGCACTGTGCTAGTGTTCAATAATGCACTGAAATTTAACATTAACACACATAAAAATGTTTTTTAATTATACTTAAATTTAAGTCGACTGCAATCTTTGAAGGCATATTTTTTAATTTTCCAAAAGCTTCAAACAATTAGAAATTCGTTATTTCAATATGCAACAGTATTCTCAAAACTGCTAACTTCTGCTATAGTGCTTTAGAACTCTTTGAAAGTTCATATCAAGTGGTTGTATAGCAAACTACATTTAGGAAATATTCTTCTCAAAGAAACTGTTCTTAAACATTGTATTGTATTGCACTCAGTGGGCAATGTGCCCAACAAGTTCTCCTTTTGAGATAAAAGTTATAATCACAGATGCTAGATGCAAAAACACCTACAGTATATGTGGCTTCTACTACTTACTCTGATCAAATTAAAGGTACAAGATACTCCGTGTTGTTTAGCATATACACTTTGCCTACTTTCGGGGCCAGAAAGCCACTGTAGACACACTAGCTTACTGCACTGAGGAAAATAAAATTTCACCTTGTATTAAAAATGTTTTTGCTTTCTTAACAACCATATGTTTCAGTGCTAAGAGTATTTATCCTTTTCTAAAAATTCTGTGGCTTTTGACAAAACTATTTTTTTGTGAAAATTTAGACCTAGAAAATATTTTTTAAATTTTTCATTAAGAAAGTTCATTACCATCATTCTCTTTTTATACATATATGAGGCCAGAGACGCAGTGGGAGTTGGGAGTGAAGCTTCCTTTCAACAGTTTCAACTTAACAGGAGTGCAGGCAGTGTTGGCTTTAGAATTCAAAGTTCCCAATTTTACCCAGCACCCTCCTCTCCCTGTCCTCAAAAATAATAAATAACTTAGAGCCAAGAAAGAAAACAATTTAAGACTGTCCTAAATAACTTTTTCAAACTTCTGCAAGTTATTCAATCATTACCTACATGCTTCGTCTATTTATTGTCCTTAGCGGTGTTTAAAATAATTTGATCCTATATATTGAAGTGTGAAAGGAGAGGTTTTTTAATTTTTATTTTTTTCTTAAATAGGAGTAAAATATTTTGATAAAAGAAACAATTTTCCAACTCCAACTATCAGAGTAACAAAATGTGATCCATCTTTGTGCGTTATTGGTTTAGATGTAGGCCACAACTACACATTATGTAATGTGGTCAGAACCACATTAATGTGTATGGCGAATAAAGAAAGCATAGCTTTATTGTAGGTAGATTTGTGTTGTTCTGCATCCCTGTTGGAGAGTGCATCCTAGTAAGAGACAGATGAGCTTGGCTAACAATGAAAAACAGGATAGGATTCCACTGACAGGAAATAAAATGAATAATCTTACTTGGGGTTGTCAGGAATAAACTTACTTGTATCAGATATAACCTAAATAATTTTTTTCTTACTTCATAAGATAGCCACAGGCCATTACAAGAAATAAAATAATCCTGCTTTCCTTTTACCTTACCCATTTGCTCATAAACATTTTAATGGTATATATCTTATGTAAATATACATCTTAGCAACACCTCCTCCTTTCTCTATCACAATTATACCTACCATGATTGAACACCTGCTGTGTAAGCCCCCCAGCAACCCTGCCTGACAGATACATCCATTCCCATTTGTACAAATGCGGAAGCCAAAGTTCTGAAGCCATGCGTGTGTGTCACATACATGGTCACCAGAGCGAATGGCAGCGGGCACAGGTGGGAATCCAGGTCTGCCTGGTTCACTCCATGGACCACAGTAACTCCCTCCATTTCTACAACACCCTCCCTCCTACGTGTGCTCAGAATCTCACTTAGTCTTATTAACAGTAAGGTGACGAGCCAAAATCGGGTCAGAAGTTTAATGGTCCGAGCCACACAGGCACCCCTGTTTTGCTTATTTTAATGAATTCTGTGCATTGGTAAATTAAATTGCTTTGATTGGAGGTGAAAGTTGGATATGTTCAGACAAA
The DNA here is from genome assembly GCF_004348235.1 of Phoca vitulina. Taxonomy (NCBI): domain Eukaryota; kingdom Metazoa; phylum Chordata; class Mammalia; order Carnivora; family Phocidae; genus Phoca; species Phoca vitulina. The sequence continues at coordinate 26,963,254 of NW_022589707.1, read as the reverse complement.
ACTCACAAAAACATTTTCCAATAAGCATTTCTTTTAGTTACTAGAATTCAGAGTTCAATTTTACATCTCCATAACATCATAGCAGCATATTTGCTTTTGAGGTTTTTCTTCAATTTTGCTTTTACTAACTGTACAAAATTCCATCTAAAAACATAGGAGAGTTAAGAAAATATTTCATGGGCTTAAAACTAGACAAAACCTTGGGTATTTTGTGAACACAGAACTCTGAATCACAAGAGGGATCTACGCTGGAATATTCATTTTTTCCAAATAATAACATATTCTCAGAGAAAATAGTTTATATTCATATCTTAGTTTATTGTAAACAAGGCAGAGCAACTGCAAACAGGTCACATTTTTTTCATTAATTTTAAATCAAATAAGTAATATGTTTAAGAAAAAAGCTCGATACATTTAGATATACTGATGGATAGATATAGAAACTGATGAATGGATGGCTGGCTGGCTGGATCTACTGATTGATCAATCCACAGTTGCACAAAGAAAGGGAAGAAAAGAGGAAGGGATCATACAGTATGGTTTTGAAACTTTTGTTAAGTTTAACAGTGGATTTGTATTACTTAAGTTAGAGATGTAAAATATCATAAGGTAATTTTTCAGGGACTGTGTTTTTAATACATTTAAATTTAGGGCCAAGGCTGAAGTTGTAATGTGCACAATATTTCTTTAAATAGACTTTGCTCTGGAAAGATGCTGGGAAAATTTCCTATCTCATGTATTTTTCAACTGGACATTTCTTAGTCATTGATCAATATACAACTGTGGCTTTATAATTTTCAAGGCCTGTATTTATTATGTTATAGAGACCTAATAATTAATTTCCTCTGCGAAAAGGCCAAGTTAGGTCAGGAAACCTAACTTAATTAGGTCAGTCAAATTTACAAGGTATGGCGGCCATCAGAATCTTTCCATGAGAGAAAATAACGAGGGAGGGGATAGCCAGATGAAAGGGGAGGGTAAGAGAAAGGTAAGGAGAAATTTGTGTTTGTTTTAATCTTGTTTTGTTTTGTTTTAAATCCTTGGAAAATAAGCTTACCCAGGTAAAGAAAGTTGATACTTCAATGCAAGAGAAAAATCATTTCTGGAACATTGGATAAATTAAAATTAGGCTATGTTTCACCGTGGCCACTAGTCTGCTCTCACAAAGGCATCAAGTTGGGGTCTGCGATCAGAATAGGGGCTATGGGCCCACCTTCCTCTGGTTTCCCTTCCTGCTGCCCCTTCTCTTATCTCCTTCTGAAAATTTCTATCAAATATTTTCCACTCTCTCCCTCCCCTCCTTCCTTCCTTCACTCCTTTCTCTTGTCAGTTCAAGGTCCAGGACATCCGCTTGTTACAGAGGGCAACCGGGGCTGGCAGCTTCATACTGGACCCCAGCTATGGAGTTTATCATAGTTCATGGCCCAAAGCCAAATGAAATACACTGGTGGCACTGGCTAAGTTTCACCGTTGTCTGGTCGGTCACACTATCAGCTCTTATATTTAGCAACTTATCCCTCACATTATGTTGTCACCTTTGTCATTTACCTCTGTCCATTTTCTCTTAAAGACCATTTATAATTCAGTAAATCAATATTTATGTGGACAATTTTTTTATGCAGAAACTTCTGAAGATGCCATCAAACAATGTTGTCAAGACTTTCTGCCATACACAGTGGAGGGTCACCAGAGACTCATGTTTGTCTGTCAGTGGGGCAGATCTGCCACTTCTTTGCCTCCTATATGTAAAATAAAATTTGGGAAAGTGATCTAAGTTTTATCCTCATATAGCCTGTATTTCTCCCTAAGCACTTTCTTTTCCTTCTTATCACTAAATAGATTCCTTTAGAAAAACAATATAGTAGTCCCCGCTTATCCGCGGTTTTGCTTTCTGTCGCTTCAGTTATAGCCGGTCAGCCGCGCTCTGGAAGCAGATGGTCCTCCTTCTGACGTACGCTCAGAAGATCAATAGGAGCCTGACACTACAGCACAGTGCCTACATCATCCACCTCACTTTATCTCATCACAGAAGCCTTTTATCATCTCACATCATCGCAAGAAGAAAGGTGAGT
>NW_022589707.1:26751182-26951182 GCF_004348235.1 Phoca vitulina | reverse complement strand
TGAAAACAGATTCAACCCATATGCTGAAGTAGCTACCTCTCCAGAGCCAAATATAAGAACTACACTATTCCCTACAAATAGGAAGAATATTCATTAAATCCTCAACTGTCTTATGGCAAAACTATTACATGAAAATCACCATATTAGATGTAGAGGATCATTTAAATTTGAATTAAATAGAATCCCCTCCCAGAGAGAACTTGTATCAAGTGAGCTAAGATATGCATGAGCTAAGATGGGCAGCCAGGCAGGATTATGATTATTATTAACAGAAATGGTTAAGTTTGAAAAGTGTAAATCAAAGATCCATTGGAGCTCAGAGCAGGGAGAGAAAGAGACAGAGACAGAGAGAGACTCGGTGAGTCACTACAAAAAGGCTTGTATTCCAAGTAGGCTTTCCTTAGGTTTAACTGGAAGGGAGAATAGCCTTGATGGAAAGAATAAACAAAATGTTGGAGAAAGGTCTCAAGTCCAGTTGGGCTAGGTAAGTCAAATGAATGACTCTCAGAATGAATACCCCCTTAAACTTTGTGCCCTGGCACCTCACTTGCCTCGTTCAAAGAGCTTAAATAAATGGTCTTTTCCCAAAGCTCATACACTGTTCCATATTAAAACTAATGGTCCAGCTGATTTAAAATTCATGCTTTTTCCATGAAAACTGGAAATGCAGAGTATGTTGAGATGCTCTGGTTAAAGTACAAGTGGGCATAGAGCCCAACCATACCAGCTTAAGTCACTTCTCCAATTCACTATACACTTACCCATCCTGTCTCCTCATTTCCTACCCTATTCAGGCCAACTACAGAAGAATTTAAAGAATTATGTTTAAAAAATTGCATACTTCATTAATATATTCAACAAAATTTGAGCATCTAGAATGTCCTAGAACACGTGCCATGTGGTGATGACAGAATGTTCATAACAGGAGACATCGCTTCTGCCACACAGTGCTTATAGTATAGCTACAAATAAAGATCAGGTCGGGGAAGGTGAAAAATGGAGCCAAAAGGCTCTGGGGCCAGGGTATGGGAGGATTTAAATACTAAGCTAGTTTCGTGTGTTTAAGATCACTGGTGCCTGGGTGGCTCATTGGTTAAGCGTCTGCCTTCGGCTCACGTCATGATCCCAGGGTCCTGGGATTAAGCCCCGAATTAGGTTCCCTGCTCAGTGGGGAGTCGTCTTCTCCCTCTGCCCCTCCCCACTGTTTGTGCTCTCTCTCTCTCAAATAAATAAATAAAATCTTTAAAAAAAAATCACTGTATTTCTTTTTTTTAATAGAGGAATGATGAGCTAAAGCCACCACCTAGGTATATTAATCTAGGAATATAATATATAGGATGGATTATGGCTGAGAAAGGTGAAATTAAAAACTCTTATAATCAGGAGACTATGAAAAAAATCCAAGTGTGATATGTCTAAATTCACATAGGAATGACAAGAATGAAAAACAAGGATGAATCTGAAGTACACTTAAGAAGATGATTTTTTTCAGTGGTAGTCTAATTGGTAGTGACTGATAGGATGCTAGGTTCAAAGGACGAAGTGGATCTTACATCAAAGACAGAATTATAAAAATAGAAAAGTCAAAAGGATAAAAGATTGACTTTTTATTACATTTATTTTATATTTAAGAAACTTCTAAATACCTCCCCCACCTTTTTCCAGACATACGCACTTCAGCTAACATAAGACTAAACTTCCGGGGCGCCTGGGTGGCTCAGTCAGTTAAGCGTCTGCCTTTGGCTCAGGTCATGATCCCAGGGTCTTGGGATCAAGTCCCTCATCAGCCCCTCCCCCTCAGCAGGGAGTCTGCTTCTCCCTCTCCCCCCACTAATGCACTCTCTCTCTCCCACGCACAAAAATAAATAAAATCTTAAAAAAAAAAACCCTAAACTCCAATTCTGGAAACTCTCAGGCATTCATCAATAGTATTAAGGCATCAGTTGTCAGAGCAGGCCATTTATTCACCAATACCAAAATTATCCAGTACTTATTATGCTTTGCTTTGATTGACTTGTCCTCAAGGAGCATACTGTCCTCTGGGGAAGGGAAGCAGTTAGCAAAGCACAATAATACAATGTGAGAAATCTATAACAGAGGGATAAAGTGTCATGGCTACATTAAAGAAGAGAATACTAATTCTGCCTGAGGGAATCTGGAAGGACTTCACTGAGGAAACAACATATGTACCAGTCCTGGAAGGATGAGCAGTAGTCTACCAGGCAGAGAATTCCGTAAAAACAAACAAAAAAGGCCTTTTTTTTTTTTAATACATCAAGAGAGGAGCACCAAAATTATGGAAGTATGAAAGAGAAGAGCATGTTTGGAGACTAATAAAAAGTCTGTGCAGCTCAAGCATAATATATATGGTATAGAATCTTGGAGAAAAGCCTGGAAAGTTTAGTTGGGACCAAGTCATAGAGCGCTTTGTGTGCTGTGCTAAGGAGGGAATTTTTAAAAACCCCGTAAGAAGTAGGGTATTAAATATTTTTAGGTAAAGGTGTGATGTTGTATTTTTATATTAAAAACATATTGAGCCACATTATGAAAAAGGACTGAATATAAAAATAAATAGAAGGAGAGATCAGTAAAGCGCTATTATGTAATTAAATCAAGAGAGGATGTGATTACTAATTAATCCAAATGAATGCCAGTAATCCAATCCCAATCCACACAAACCAGGACTCACAGTAAGTTTATCTTTCAAAGGAAGAGTTTATAGAGTAAGGCAACAATAAGTCTGAACACTGATTCTTGGTAATTTCAACATACATATAAGGCACAACTGAGGAAAAAGAGCACTGAAAAAGCACTTGGAGGGCCATTTGGGGAAAAAAATGGAAAAAGAAGAGGAAAGGTGAAAATAATGGCACAGTGACCAAGAGAAAAAGCATCTTTAAGGAGGAGAAAGCAGTAAATAATATCAAAGACTGAAGACCAAATCAGCTTAGAACTAAAACTACTCATTTGGTTTTTCTAAAATGAGGTTTTTTGGTAATCATTTTCCAGAGTGATTTTTGGGAAGTAGTCAAAAACAAGCCAGATTTTGGAGGGTCTAATAATGGGAAGTAAAGAGTGGAAGCTTCAAGCAGGGACCAACCTTTCAAGATGTTCTAAAGCCATGGGTAGCAGAATGGTAGTGACCGACTATCTAAGAGCATGTGAACCTAAGGGAAGTGATTTTTTAACATGGAAAAGACATGGAAATATGAGTAAGACAAAGTAAAAGAAATTGGAGGAAAGTGTTAAAAATACAAAAGAAAATATAACTTATTTTTAAAACGTCTTGAAGAGTTGAAGACTAGGCAGAGAATCAAGAGCAAAGTCTTGTATAGACCTTATTTAAAGGTTTATCCAAAACAAGAGACAAGAAAAGTGCTGGTACCTGCATGCTAGGCTTTCATAATTATGTCCTGAATGAATGTTGCAATGGTAAACTGAAGGCTTGTTCTCCATTTTTTTCTTGCAATGGTCATACATTCAAGATAATGTGCTGAGAAAAGCAACAGAGGCATGGTAACAAACTTAAGGACAGTAATAAATGTTTGAGGTAGTCTCTAAGGGGATTAGAAATTTAGGTATCTTTAAAGAAATAAAGAAGTTCCTGAAGATACAGATGAAATTGGAAATCCTGTATTGTATTGGGACTTACCTATACCTGCCCTGTGATTTTTTTGTAATGTCATCAGCAGCCCATGTATAGGAGTACAGAAAGTCAATGAGTACATATCACTACAGGTAAGAGTACTTTTGGAGAAGGGTATAGATGAGATGACAGTTAAAGTGCCTGGCAAGGGGCACCTGGGTGGCACAGTCGGTTAGGCGTCCAACTCTTGCTTTCTGCTCAGGTCATGATCTCAAGGTTGAGGGAATGAGCCCCATCAGGCTCTGCGCTCTACAGTGTAGAGTCTGCTTGGGATTCTCTCTCCCTCTCCCTCTGCCCTTCCTGATCTTGCGCTCTCCCCCCCACCATGGATAAATAAATCTTAAAAAAAAAAAAAAAAAGCATTTAAAGTGACTGGCAATATATCAATGGATAGAAAGAAAAATTTAATCAGAAGAATTTAATTCATACACTGGAAGCATTAAGAGGAGTTGAGGCTTAGAGATAATAATAAGGATAAACAAAAGATATTATTGGCATAATGCAATGACAACAGAGTAACCTTATGAGAAAAGATTGTGAACAAAGTAGGGTTTGCATTTAAAGAATGTGTGATAGAAAAATGAAACTTCCCACAGGTATTTATCTGTTCACGTATGTGACAGTTGTTGGAACACTACTTCTATTACTGTTAACATCTTTTTTCCCCAACCAGCCCTATAAACTTCATCAAATCATGTGAATGGTAAAGAAGAATATAGGATTCTTCAAATTTTTTATATAATCCAGATTCTTTCCAGTCACACATGATTCCCAGAAGAATCCAGAGTATCTATTCCCAGGACTGGATATGCGTATTACATTTAACTTGGTAGGGAAAATGCTTCTATACCACAATTGTAATTCTATATTTTTTTCCAAATGGATTTTGCTATCACTTCTGTACTTGCTATCTACAAGCACAGAAAACCAAAACAATAAAACCAGTACATTTCTGCTATAAGAGAAATGTAACTGACTATATGAGAACACTACTTAAAGAGACAGCATTCTGGGCTGGAAATCCATTACTTTGCCTCCAGTACTGGCTTTGCCAGTATATGCTATCTGGCCTTCGGTGGATTACCAAACCTGTTGGGGTCTCGGTTTCCTTATTCTTAAAATCAGTTATTTTATTAGCTTATCTTTAAGCTGCCTGTTTGTTTGAAAGTTCCACAGGTTACACACTTCCTTTTAAAAACTGAGTCAGAGTTGATTCTTCATCAGTTCTTTAATGTTACTGAAGATCCTCAAAATCTTGTCAGGTCCCTTTTTAAAAAATATACACAGCATTTAAAATCTATCCTTCTTTAAGTTTTTCAGTTTTTTTCATTTTGTATTTTGAAGCCATTTTATTAGAATACAAAAGGTTTGAATTGTTATATCTTCCTGGTAAACTGAATCTCTTATCATTATTTTTGCTTCTTTTTATTGCTAGCAACACCCTCTGCCCTAAAGTCTACTTTGTGGGATAACATAGGACACTAAGTTTCTTTAGGTTAGTATTTGTATTTGTTGGTTAGTATTCTTTTGCTTACTATTAACATAGTTGTGTCTTTTTTTTTTAAGATTTTATTTATTTATTTGACAGAAAGGGACACAGTGAGAGAGGGAACACAAGCAGAGGGAGTGGAAGAGGGAGAAGCAGGCTCTCCGCTGAGCAGGGAAACTGATGCGGGGCTCGATCCCAGGACTCTGGGATCATGACCTGAGCCAAAGGCAAACGCTTAACTGACTGAGCCACCCAGGCGCCCCATAGTTGTATCTTTCAATTGTTCTGCCACTTTTGTGTTTTCAAGTCAGAATCTAGTCTGTTTATGTTTATTATAATAAGTCTGAAATTGTTTCGAACCTATTATGTTGGGCTTTCTACTTGCTCTCTTCTATCATTTTTAACCTTACTTGCTTTAAAAAAAAAAAAAATACAGGATATTTTTGTTGTTATTGTCTGCTTGCTTGTTTATGCCCTTCCCAACTCCCACATATTTATATTCCATTAGTTTGGAAGTTACACAGTGTATCTACTCTAATAGTGGTCATCCCAAAAATGTTAACATGCATATTTAAATTTACATGTCCAGAGTTAAATATCTATTCTCTCATATCAAACATTACGAAGAGTGTTTTATCTCTATAAACATATTTTCATACATAATATTTAAATTCTAACATTCAGTATTCACAAATTGGATATTGTTACTACTGTCTTACACCATCAGGTTTTGTTTGGATTAACTTTATGCTTGCTACTTTCTCTGATTACCATTCTTCGATTGCTCTCAGTCTTTCCTTCTTAATGATTTTTAAGTTGTTCATGAAGCTCATCTTCTAGAAATTCTTTAGAGAGATCTGTTGGTAGTAAGTTCTCTCAATTTTGCCCTACCTAAAAAAAGTCTTTATTTTACCCTTATTCTTGAAAAATAATTTTACAGGATATACAATTCTATGTTGGAAATTATATTTTCTCAGAATTTTGAAGATATTATTCCACAGGTTTCTGGCTTCCATTGTTGGTCTTTTTCAAAATCAGATATCAACCTAATTGTTATTCCTCTGTAATCCATCTTTGTTCTCAGCCAATATTTCTTTTCATTGTTGTGCGCCATGGTGGGGATGCCTTTTGATGTATCCTTCTTATGAGTGGTGGGGCTTCAAATATAGTAATTTCATAGCCATTAATTACCACATTGAATATTACCTGTCTCCCATTCATTCTATTTTCTACTTATAGAAATCAAATTACATATACCTTATAACTTCTAACACTATTCTTACTCTATTCTTCGTGTCTTTTAGAATGTGCTTTGTATTTCTCATTTATTTCATTGTATTGATTTCTGGACAATTTCTCCAGTTCCATCTTCCAATTTACTCATTCTCTCTTCAACTGTGATTAATCTGCTATTTAATTTTCCCAATTGGTTTCTAATTTCAGTTTTTATACTTTTATTTCTATGATCTTTTACAAACTGCCTTGAGAGCTGTGATGGTGTCCTGCTCTTTACTCACACTTCTGATTCTCTTTTATTTAAACATTTATTAATTTTATGTTTTACATATAATTCTATTATGTACAAGTTTTGCTGGCCTGATATTACTGATAATGGTTCTACTAGATCTCACTCACAGTAGCTTGGTCCTTTCTGTACATGTTTTATGATTTTTTTTCCTATGAGTTCATATTTCTTGAAACTCTGTGTGAAAAAATTTGATACGTTTGGGATTTTTGCTTACTCTAGATGCCTACAATACAACCAACATAAAACCACTTTTAATGAAATTATGACTTTGTACTTTTTGATGATACAAAGATAATGAAAATTGAAAATCTAAGGCCATGTATCTTAGAATTCTCAGTATGTAAAATTATCAATCTCTATAACCTAAGTCTGTCTGTCTATCTAAAAAGATAATAAGATTACCCACTGATGTCTATCAGAGTTATAACCTTATACAGAGATTTAAAGTCTGACTTCCTACCTCACAGAGACCCTAGTCTTTGCTTTCAGTCCTCCTCTCATGAATCATTCAATCCAAAGCTTTAGGCTTTGGGAAGGAGACTGAGAAATATTCCACACCAGTTATAGGTTTTAGTACTGGTTTACCTCCCCATATTTGTCATTTCTTATTGGTTTTGGTCTCTAAGAATTTTCTTTTCTGTCTTGAGAGCTTGGGTTGGCTTGATGGCTCATATTGTTGTCCCTTTATCTATAAAGTCTGTTTAATTTTGCTTCTTATAAAGAAATAAGACTATAAATATGTTAGTTTCTTCTATCATCTAAATCAGAGGTCAGCAAACAATGGCTTATGGGTCAAATACATCCCACTGCCTATTTTTGTAAATAAAATTTTATAGGAACACAGCCATGATCACTCATTTATGTATTTCCATGGCTACTTTTGTGCTATAACATCAAAGTTGAACAGTTGTCACAGACACCATCTGACCCACAGAGCTGAAAATATTTACTGTCTGCCTTTTACAAAGAAGGTTTTCTGACCCCTGATCTAAATCATCAGCAACTGACTTATCTTACAATAAATATGTTCAATTTAATACAACAGCAAAGTGTTATTTAATCTAGGCATTTGTTGACTTGATGTATGCATATATTCAATATAGGTATCTAATATCACTGCAGCAAACTAGAACTTCTTTGATGGCATGAGCTATATATCTAAAAGGTTTAAGTAGCAGATCCATCATAGAAATATATTTAATAAATGTTTTTGATGATGATGATGGTGACGGTGATGATGATATCTTGAATTCCCATGATTTTCTAATCCATGACAGATATAAAAACAGATATCATTTTAGAGAGTTAAATGTACTTGTCAAGTCATTTTGGAATGTGGTAAATCACCTTAATTGGGTACGTTTTGCCTCCAGGAATCTTAACTGCTTATGTTCTCTGACATTCTTACTGATAAAGCTCATTGCCATAGATTAAAGCTATGAATGTTACTCTCTTTTTAATGTTATAGCTTTTATTACAGGGAAATACCTTTACTATTTGTATAATATCCCATGTCCTTCCACAAAAAAAGAAATACACAGTTGCAAGATTCTGGTAATAGCCCTTCACTACCTATTTTTAGAGTGTGCATAGCCTTAACTGTTCTGATCCACTCAGAAAAACAGATAATGAAATACACTTTTAAACATACATTTTGTTTTTGGAAAATGTTCTTTTTGCAAATGCTCCTGACAGAAGATGGGAGATGCAGTTTGCAGAGTAAAAGAAGTGGCTGAATAAAAAAATATCGTCATAAGGGGAAAAGAGAAATATGTTAGAAAACTTTATCCCTACAATAGGGAATACAGCATTTGATGAGAGAAGCCCAAAACAGTGAATGAATGAATGGGTTATTTGCTAGATGGAAGAAGTGCCCAGTAAAATGAATACAGAATACGTGTAAAATGTCCCTGATGGAGGGATAGTGTGCTAGATATAAGGGACAGCTGGCATTTGCTGAAACACATGAGTGACATGTCCTAGAGAAAGAAGGAAAGTGCTGGGTGTAACGGCAGCTAGTGTAGAGAGCACGGACAGCAGGTTTTCTGCAGAATAATGTTGTTCATGGCTAGTAGTGATCTGTGAAAAATGTAAGTGAACAGTTTTGACAGAGCAGCATGTGATAGGGAATAAACTAACTAGACTATCTGGCTGCCATGCAACTGACTAAGGGAAAACTGTATGGGTACAAAATCAAGTTGTAATCTCTTTGGAAACCAGGCAGTAAGTCTGAGAAAGGAAAAAAAGAAATATATTCTGAGACAGAAGTGAGTAGCACAGCATTCCAATTCAATAGATTTGTACGACAATCTTTCATTTATGTTAGGAAAAAAGTGTTGTAGAATGCTAAAGAATGAGTTACAAAAATTTATAGTGGGCAAAACTTTGTCATTTGCTTATGTCACTGTTTAAACTATTTATTTCCTATTACTGTGGCTGTTATTAAATAAAGAGCATTTACTGAATGAGCTCCATGCATAGAGCACATGTGAAGGACTTACTGGGAAGAGAGAGGTGCAGCAGAGATGAATCTGATTGTGAGGAACAAGGTTCTAGTTTAAATAAAGCCTAAACTCAATGCACAGAACACTGAATATGCATCGCATTGAATATATGTGTAGTGGTCCAACGTAAACAGATTTCTCAATGTTAACAAAAAATACGTCAGTTTTGCAAATGTTAAATGCCACATCAAGGTTAATATTGCCAAAAATATCCATGAATGCTGTTAAAGTGTCATTACAAAGCAAAGAATGTAAAGCAGCTCTGGGGGTTATTAGCAATAGCCCTAGGATTTGGATTCTATGGACAAGAAACATGAGATTTTCCCCAAAGGATCATTATTATAGGAATTTCATTTGTGTCCCAAACTCACCTATGTTTATTGACTGTCAAACCTTGATACAAGGCTTATCTGCTTCAAATGGCTGTTCCTAAGTGGCACTGAATGTTTGAAATATATCTTTGTGAAATCTGTTTGTGATTTAACATTCTTACAATATATCTTATTATAGACGCTATTATTTTCATAAATCCCATAAAACAATGAATAAATATTTGCAAGGAGGGTTTAATAGTTGACATCAAAATGACTCAACACAGAGCATTTTTTAAAAGTATGGCAAGATGCATATGGAAGAGGCTCTCAGAAGTGCTGACAATACTACTGAAGCAGATTACCTTAAAAGAAAACACATATGGTTCCATTTTGTGCCTTCTCGCTCAACTAAATATGTTTACAGGCACAGGCTTGCAACCTGCTGAGTGAATCCTGTTTTATCCATATGCAGATTATAGAACGAAAGAGGAGACAGTTAAAATTATTCAGTTACTTTTTTATAATTCAAGATGAAAAACACGAACAATACATGGGTTTCCCTTTTCCTCCCACAAGTTTAGGGCTCAGAATTAATTTCTTTTCCTTCAATGAACTACCTATTGACACTCCTGATTTCCCAATCTCTGTGACCTTCAGGCCCCCAAAACTCGATGTCATTTTGCTTTACCACAGATATCTTTAAATTGGGAAGGAGAACATTTTGTGTAAACACAAAGGCAATGGTAGCCAATTATCACTTTACTTTATCTACAATTTCTCTCAACCACATACTCTAATAGTGTCCATTCTAAAACATGTAACTCAACCCCATTTCTCACTCTAGTTACTGTCCTATCTTTCTTCTCTTTCACAGTCAAACTTTTCGAATGTCTTATCTATCCCTATCTCTATTAATTTGCTACACAGCAAATTAAATTTCCTTAAAACACTCCAATCTGGCTCCTCCTCAAAACAGTTTTGAAACATAACTTTGGTTTAGTCGTGCCTTACTTCTGTGTTAAGTTTTGGTCCTTTCAATTTCTTGATCTCTCAGTTTTAGCACTGTTGATTATTCCCTTCCTCTTAATACATTTCCTTAGCTCCTGTGACATCATAATTTCTGTTTGTTTGTTTTACTTATACCCTAGTGGAACTACTCCTTCAGCTCATCATTCAGGCTTTGAAGGTTTCTCAAAGCTCTCTTCTAGACTCTTTCACCTGTTGATGCTGCATTTCTCTCAAAGGTATCCTGATCCATTACTCTGGCTTCAGTTATCATCTACAGCAACAAAATTTATACATCTCTAGCCTACACTTCTCCTCTGAGCTGTAGACTAAGATAGCACGCTGCCTAGTGATATTGCCTCCTCCAGGCCTTAAAGGAAAGTTTAGGCAGAACAGGTCTAAAAATAATCCACACATCATGGTCCATCTCCTCCATCCCAGTGTATGGCCCCAGCCTCCATTTAGTTGTGCAAACAAGAAAGGTAGAGTAAGCCTTGATTCGTCCTCTCTCCACATCCAAATCCAAAGAATCTTCAAGATTTGTCAATTTTATCTCCTATATGTCTCTAGAATCCATCCATTTCTCTCCAGCTTCACCACCATTACTCATCCCAAGTGTTTTCCCCATTGTAGCTCAAAAAAATTTATTGAATTCTGCCCTCTTTTCTCAACATTCACCATCTCTGTTAGTGGAATGAGTAACTAACAAGCCACCAATTTTTCTCTAATCCAGACAATCAACTACAATGCCCTCAATTTTTTTTAATTTTTAAAAATACTAAAAAAGAAAATTGTTACCTAATAACTTGATGACTGTTACCAAAAGGAAAAATTCAAATTCCCTATCTTAGCTGTGACTTCCAACCTCTGTTCAAAATCATTTCAGAATATTCTCCAACTTCATCAATTCTAATTATAAGCCATAGCGAAGTCCCTTGTCACCCTTCTCTGGGTTTACCTATTCCATTTATTATTCTTCAGGCTTTTATACTTGATGATTTCTCTGTCTTGTATACCTCTCTATTCTTCCAGACTAAGTCAAATATTATGTAAAGTTGTCTTTGACTGCCTCAGGTATAATTCTTAGTCTTCTGTACTTCTCTACTTCTTGATCCATATATCTGTTTTAGTGTATGTACCATGCTATATTTTCAAGTCTCTGTTTAATATGTATATCCTCCCAAAAAGACTATGTGCTTTATGATGGCAATTGTTTTAGTCACCTTTCATTGCTTATCACACATAATAGGTGCTCAACAAAAGCTTTAAACTGAATTATTAGGATATTTATAAAATCATAAGACATAAATAAAGTTTTAAGAACACATTTAAGTAGGAATGTTATTATATGTATATTTGAGGCCTGGCTAAATTAAAATCAAGATCAGATGGTGGGGAAATATAAATGAGATGCCAAAACCAACACCATGGAGGAAAGCAGGTTTGGGGGTGACCAGCTTCAGACATTGACTTAACATAAATAGAAAGAATGGCTTAAGCCTAGTGTACTGGAAATAATCCCACTGTGTCAGATCTCTTAACGGTCCAGACCACAGAATCTTTAGTTTCCTTTCATTTTTTCATACCCCAAGGGTCTCCAATCCTTCCTCCAGAGCCCCAGGGCTCCTTTCAGGCATATTAAACTGTATATTTATTAATGCTCCATATTCTTTTTCACATTTTCACTTCTTTTTTGCACACACTTTTCCTCTGCCTGAAATACTCTTCCTTCTTCCTCTTACTTATGACTGAAATGCCAACTTATCTTCCTATACCTCTAGAAACTTACCGTAATTTTACAAATTGGGTTAGATGTCCCAATTATGTATGACCAGAGTAGTTGGTATGTCTTCACGTTATAGCACATATTACATTACTGTGTAATTGCCCACTTATTTATCTGTATCCTTTTCTAGATTATAAATGGAAGGATAACTACTATATACTTTTTAATTGCCTCCCCAATGCTTAGAACTGTCCCTGGCATGTAGTAGGAGCTCAGTAAATGTTGAATGACTACCTAGGCTCCTTCAGAGAACATCTTTCTCCATAACACCACGTTTTGTTAGGGACCTGTCATTTCTCTCTGCTTGTGCTAACAAGTACAAGGCCATATGCTGAGCAAGAAGAGGACAGACAAAATCTCATCCTGTTCTCCACATTTGATTATTGGGGCTATTCTCTTGCAAAACCAGACATCAAGGTCATAGCATTTTACATACTTTAATCACTGAAGTTACTGACTCTGCTCTCCTTTCTTTTAACATCACAATGGATATCACTGGTTTCCCGACCTTTGCTTTGATTTTATGGTTTCTGGCTTGTCAGCTTGCTGCCAAGAACAAGAGTCCACGTTATTTGATTACTGCTTTGACCAGGGGTCTTCTGGATGGTTGGCTAATTCCTGACTTACAGCAATCTTAGAAATCTTCATTCCCAATTTCATGATCTCAGACTCAGGCCTCAGTTCAGCTTCCTGTTGGTTCCAGTCCCTTCTCTGACTAAACCTAAACTAGATCTTCTTGGAAAAATGACTCAGAAAACTAGTACCTATATATAATTAATAAAATCCACAGAATATTGAAGGCTGAAGGATGGCTTACCTAATGTAGAAAGTGTTATGATGTTTACTGTCTTCTATTAACATGTAAAATGGATCTAGAGCAAATTAATATTTTGTTTTTCTACATATGAACTTATGAGAGATAAAAATAACAGGTACTGTCAGAATCATACGGGTATTACAAAGGAAAATATCACTATCTTAACTATTAATATTTGATTATTACATTATTAGCAGTACTAGATCAAGTATATTATTTTTTTTAAAGATTTTATTTATTTATTTGACAGAGAGAGACACAGCAAGAGAGGGAACACAAGCAGGGGGAGAGGGAGAAGCAGGCTTCCTGCTGAGCAGGGAGCCTGATGTGGGCCTCAATCCCAGGACCCTGGGATCATGACCTGAGCCAAAGGCAGACGCTTAACGACTGAGCCACCCAGGCGCCCATCAAGTATATTATTTTAGTTAGCTTGGTATGAGATTAGAGGTGGGATACATGATACATGTACGGAGGTACAAAGGATGGTAGGTATTTTGCTCCTAGACTTTGTACCCAGGTTTGTAAACCTAAGATGAAGTTCTAAAAGGCCTGCATGCTGGCAAAGGAATGGCAAAAATATATGGAGCCAAACATAATCATGATACATAAGAAGATCCTGAAGATCAAGACAGAAACGGAGGGAAAGGTCCCACAACGAATGAGAAAAGGAAATATTAATGTCCATTGAGGAAATTTCTATTCCCATAGGTAGAGGAAGAGGAATTTGTGTATTGATCCTGTGAGGGGAGCTCTAAGAGGATAAAATAGACAATAATATATGACTAGAAGAGAGTACATACATTTGGTACTTCATGACAGGGACAACGAGACAGAAAATGAGTTGTTTGCTTAGATCCTTTTGTCTTAGGATTGCAATTACCTGTAGCAATATTACAAAGCTGGCTCCCTGGGTCCAAGAAAAACAAATATGAAAAAAGAAGGAGAGTTTCATGTCTGTTTTCCTGAGAAAGTATTTCAACCATCATTATTATTTTCTTTATGCACTATCCTATAACTTTTGGAGACAATGACTTCATTTTTTTTTTTTTTAAGTTCCTGGACTTACAAAGGAGATAATATTTTTTTAAAAGATTTTATTTATTCATTTGATAGAGAGAGAGAGAGAGAGAGAGAGACAGCGAGAGGAGGAACACAAGCAGGAGTGGGAGAGGGAGAAGCAGGCTTCTCGCCGAGCAGGGAGCCTGACGCAGGGCTTGATGTGGGGCTGGATCCCAGGACTCCTAGGATGCTGGGATCATGACATGAGCCAAAGGCAGACGCTCAATGACTGAGCCACCCAGGCACCCTGGAGACAATGATTTCTTGGAAAAGTGGCCTGGGCTGTTTTCTACTATGTTTAGATTATACATTTATTTTTGTCATGGAAAACTTTAGGGCCATGTCAAAAAAAATTAGGCAGTATGTACTGAAGATACATCGACAATCAAAAATTTGCAGAGTTGTTATTCTTAGGGAATATTCAATAATGATATTACTTTAGGAAAATTACATTGTAACACTTTGAAAGCCCCATTAAAATACATAAACATGAAACATTTAATTTGCTATACTAACCATCACTGCAAAAATTACCCAAAGCAGAAGAGTTCATCCAAAACCTGTTATTGAAAAGTAGGTGATAAGTGAACATTAACTCCCTATGCCTCCACATCAGTATGAATTGACAGCTAACAAACTGCATTTTAGAGACCATTTTTTGCCATAATATAAATTTTCTTTGAACCAAAATATGAGGCACAGGATAAAGTTAGTCAGCCCACAATCTCACAAGAAGGGCACTATTTCTGAGATCCTTGCACTTAATAACACCCCAAAATACACACACATACACAAACACCCTATTGCCTTATTTTTTTTCAAAATTCTTCAGTCAGGGGTCATTATGTATTTTTTATCATTGTATTTGGGTTCACTTTTATCAGTGAGCCAAATAAGTATCTCAAGTAAATTCTTCAAGATCTCTATTACCAATGCATTTAAAAATTCAGTAGAACACCTATAGGTATTTTTCATAAATATGGACGTACAGTAGGACACCTATAGCTACTCTTGTAAATATATATATATGCGTACATATACCCACACCACCATAGAAATAGCCAAGCTAATTAGCAATGCTATTTATTTAGGAAAAACTCCCACAAAATGGACAAAGATAGAAACTTCAGAAGTAATAATCACATTTGAAATTAGTTAAGTTTATGATGAATGAATACAAGCTCCAGGCCACATTTTCGCAGTTGTAATCAGCAAATTACTGCGGATGTAACACTCTTTCCAGAGTCAATACAGGCATTTCTAGTGACTCAGAGAATTGAGGCTCTCTCAGGGAAGTAGAATTTCTCACATAGAAATTAATGGAGTAATAAGCACTACAATCCAGAAACAATTGAATATATAATAAGTGAAGAGTAAGTACAGTCCATATAATGAGTATATAACTTGACACACTGACAAAACCTTCTTGTCAAGGATTAAACCCTACTTAGCCTATCATAAAAATAAATGAGTTACTGCATTTCTATTTATTGGCAATAGAAAAGTTACACAAGAACTGAGAGAGTTAATGGAAAATTAATAATAAAAAGGAAGGGAAAATATAAAAGTAGTGTGTTGGATGAGATACAGGGTCATAGACATTTATATAGTCAAGAGAGGAGAAGATTTAAGGGGATTTGATCACAGTCTATGAATACCTTACAAGTATCTGTATAAATGAAAGAATGTGATTATTCAAAGCATCAGAAGATGGAAGGACAAGGAGCACTGGTCTGAAACTAAAGAAGAAAATGTTTCAGCCTTATATGATATTAAGAAATACTTTGCAACAGTAAGAGGATTTGGCATTAGAAATAAAAACCAAGGACAATACATAAAGTTTAGAGAACGCCTAAAAATGATGTACCTACAAGTACAGAGAATAAATCAGGAGTGATGAAGGGAAGACTGGGAAACAGTGAGGCTCAGAGGATCAGAAGACACACCTATTCAGGATGTGTGAGATGTGTGAGCTGCCGGTCTGTTATGTATGATTCTCCATTAAGTCTCATCCTAGGAAACTGTACCAAAACTGGGAAAGCAGTTTAAATAAATGAAAAAATTTAGCCTATACTTTGATCAACTATTATACTACGACACCCAATGATTTCGTTTTTGGCTATGTTCTCACATTTGATAAAGAGCAATACATTTAAGTGCTGATAGCTAGAGTTTATAACAGATTTACATACACTCTTGACACATACAGAGATCTACACATAGCATACTCTTCATAATTGCCTTAAATATACAGGTTCAGAATCTCTACTAAAGAAAGTTTAATAATAATAATAACAATAATAATAATAATGAAGAGATCACTAAAAACAAATTTATTTCTATAAGTAATACTTTTCCACCTAAGAAAAAAGGAAAACCTAATGATAACTTACATATTTCCTTTTCTTAAAAAGACACTAGTACAAAAATAAATGTTAATTCTCTAAATAATGAAAAATCCATTGTTTGTTGCTTTCAATCATTTGTCTTTTTCATTGTTCAAACTTTATATTTTACTTTCTTCTTTCATTCTTTCTTCTTATGAGTGGACCTTCTATCACCTTATCAAAAGCTCTGGATTTTTTTAGTTTTAAGAGAGATGCTTTAAGGAGTAAGAAGAAGCTTGCTGCTCTCTCAGTACAGGGTGTAGTTGAAGATGAATAAAGGAATTACTGCAAACAAGGAAGTGTTTAGCTGAAGTTAAATGAAAAGAATTTGCTGTGGCCCCAAATCATTAATTCCCTCACTTTAAAACAGACAAAAAAGGAAATTTTTTTTTTTTCAATTCTGATCACTTTCTCTGTATCAAGAGATGAGCTAAGTAGATTTAAAAGTATGGGAAAGTTCTAACTAAAGATGATTTTGATCCAATCAAGGCATTTGGCCTGCTTTGTTTCAATTCCCTAGTTTCTTGTACACATTACTTTGCAATGATCAGGTGGAGAAAGTGGAAGTTTTTCACAGGTGAAAACTGGTTGTTTAGGAGTGAGGAATCTATAGGATGCTAGTCCTTATACTGTTGACAAGGTTGACCATACATAAAGGGTGGGGAGAAAAGTAAGTGAAACCAGGAAGGGATGACATCCTTAGAGAACACAGAATATTTAATAAGAGCACATGATAAGGAAAAAAAAAAAACAGATTCAGAAGGTATTAAAAATTGGAGAAGGTAGAAATCACAGAGATAATAATCAGAAGATTTCAGAAGTTCAAAATTGTAGAATTTATAATCTGAAATGAGAATAAAGCGGTCAGTGGGTTATTATTCTGGAATGGAAATGCTAGTGATTGTCAGCAAGGAAGCCAAAAGCTCTTAACTGGTGAGATAAAGTATTTTAATAATTGATATCTTAGAGTTATGTGGATTTTTTATACACTTTAAGAATTATAAACAAAATAGAAAATACATTAATAATTTAGATGTTCAAGTGAAGTAATTTCATTTGACTTTTATATTAAGAGCATTATAGATCAAGTTCACCAAATTAAATGTAATTCATTCTTCTGTCAAATATTCTTTTGTAGCATATGATTAGAACAATTAGAATAGCTGATTATTAAATTTCACTGTCTTAGGCTTAACACCAAAACATGTGACAGACAAATGTCTAAAAATGAATAAAAGAGCAAGGATATAAAAAAGGATGCAGAATATGTAATCTTACTGTATTAACTCTATGAATTCCCTTTTTTGTTGCCACTAAAATATATATCTATATTGCTCTGATGACTAACGAACTAGCACAATTTCGAATTTTTCCTGTCTCTCCCCCCCTTCTTCCTTCTCCTCTTCCCTCCCTCCTTCTCTCTCTCTCTCTCTCTCTCATTTCTCTTAATCATCTAATTTGAAATGTTACTTAATAAGTTTAAATCAATTATGTGCCCCATACTTAAGACTGGCCTATAATATTATTTCTTAAATCACACATTTTAGAAGACTTCAGTGCCTAACTAATGGAATTCTTGAAAAACCTATGAAAGTGTTTCAGAACATAAGAAATATATCAATGGGACAGAAACAGTTCTTCATTATGCTTTACATACAATTTTGCTCAACTGCTTATTTTAATTAGAGCAGAACTCTAGCTTCTGCTCATTGGTTTAGCATGAGCAATAAAATGAAGTTTATTTAATTTTCTAAAATAAGTAAAGCAGAGTAAAGTTAATTAAAAGTTAATTACAGAATAATGAATCATCTACCCTTGCTGTGCTAGTGTTGCCCAGATGATTAAATGTTGTCCTTCCTGAATACACTTCCATTCCCATAAGCTGAGTATTCTCTTCATTCAGTATAAGGATTTTCATTTGTGTACTTGGCAAAGTTTATGTTGCCTTCTTCTGAAGGCATCTTTTTTAGGAAATAAGCACACAGAGGTACCTACACACCCCTTCCTAGTTTCTCTCTTTTTATACGCTTTCCCCGGGCATAATTTTCATTTAGACTTCCGATTGCCTTTTAAATTTGACAGAATATACCTATAAAATTCGTTAGTAATTGTTTCATTTCCCAGCATGGCATGTGTAGTTAACCTTGAAAGACGGATTGGGCGTGAACTGTAGTGAACCCAACCTTTGCCAGTATCACAAAGGTCATGGATCTGTTCTCTCTGGTCCTGTGTCTTCAAATAGAAGGTTTTGTACATATTGGAATTAGAATGCTTTTACTGCTCATTAATTCATCATTAAAATGATGTTAACTAATCATTCTCTATAAGGCTCTGGTGTACAGAGTTTCTGGCATGAATTGCTGCAGCTTGGCTCCCAGCCACTTACAACTTGCTGAAAATAGCAGCATTCGTGTTTTTGGTAGATTTAAATCTTTTGTGAAATTTTATTGTAAGTAGCAGGCCTTATAAATTGCACTGGGAATAGAGTATGGCCTATACTTAGAGTATCTTAATTTTTATGAATGGATATATGTATGGAAATACCTGAATTTCAATTTCAATTTTGCAGCAGGGCTCTCTTAGTATAAGGAATAATGTATAATGAATATTGTGTCCTCACCTCAATTATGTATCTTGCATCTTGACATCATAAATACTAAGGCAATGTAGAAAATATTGTTACTTAAAATAGGGAAAGAAAATGAATCAGTGTACCCTTAGGGTATTTACACTGATTATGTGTCCTGTCTATGTAAAAAGCTACAACTATTAGTTTTGCAAAACTGTTCAATGATTCAATGATACAAATGTGTTATGAAGTAACTACAAACAATTCTTGAATCTTTTTTAAAAGTATATTCTACTGGGAAACAAAAAGGATTGCTGGAGGGGGGTTGGGTAGGGGAATGGGGTAACTGGGTGATGGGCATTAAGGAGGACACTTGATATAACGAGCACTGGGTGTTACATGCAACTGATGAATCACTAAACTCTACCTCTGAAACTAATACACTATATGTTAATTAACTGAATTTAAATAAAAAATTTTAAAAGGTATACTCTATATTCCATATCCATAATTTTCAACCTTCTGTTAAAAGATACATGTAGAAGCATTTATTTCCCCACATGCTGTTAATCAGATGTTAAATAAGAAGGAAATAGGTGGGAAAGATCTGAAAATAAAGTTTCAAGAGGATCTTTTAAACAGGGACTGTGAGAAGTTGGAAGACGGGGTACAATCTTGCTTTCACAACTTCTTACTTGCTGTCATTCATCCTCACTACTCTAAAACTTTCCCTCACTCTTCTTTTAAATGTTTTTCCCCTGCCTTTCCATTTTAGTTATGTGTGTAACTTCATTATTATATCCTAGTTTTCTGATTCTCAATTTTCCAAGCATTAAAATGATGAGTATAAAGGCTCAATAAATGAACAAATAAATAAATAAATAAATAAATTCTTTCAGTTTAGAAATGCTGACTTCTATTTTAAATATCATTTTCAAATGTTGATTCAAAAATTCATATTCATATCCATTTCACAAACACAGATACTGGCTGTTCTTTTCATTTGCTACAAAAAAATATGCCAAATTAGGAAAGCTCAATTTTGTAAGATAAGTTGTTCGCCTTTTTTTTCCCTTGGCATAAAAATTCTTTATGATAATGTTATTTAGATCCACTTGATTCAGATAACTCTCTTTAATAATAATTGAAATTCTTGGTAGAGAAAAGTAAAATAATTCAATCCATACTATAAAATTATAGGTAGGGTGCCTGGGTGACTCAGTTGGTTAAGCGACTGCCTTCGGCTCAGGTCGTGATCCTGGAGTCCCAGGATCGAGTCCCGCATTGGGCTCCCTGCTCAGCAGGGAGTCTGCTTCTCCCTCTGACCCTCCCCCCGCCTCATGTGCTCTCTCTCTCTCTCATTCTCTCTCTTTCATATAAATAAATAAATAAATCTTTAAAAAAATTAAAATAAAATAAAATAAAATTATAGGTAGTTTACTATAACTGAGCAGAAGTAAATAGGGTACATCGAGTAATGGAAATTCTTTCTTTTGGCTTTTTGGTTAGAAAGGGAGATGGTCAAATGAATGCCAAAATGTGCTAAGTTTTTTTTTGCGGGGGGGGGGGGGCTAAGTATACTTTATTGACATGAAAAGGTAGGGCTTCCCAAGCCCCTCCCCTTCTTCAGGGGGTCTGGGATGGAAACTGTGGAGGTCAGGAGATTCTCAGTGTGTTGGAGATGAGTTGGGGCAAGGGCTCCCCAGCAGCCAAGGGCTGCTTCCTCTTGCTGCGCCCGGTGATTCAGGGGGCTCTTACTCCTTGGAGGCCATGTGGACCATAAGGTCCACCACCTGGTTGCTGTAGCCAAACTTACTGTCATACAAGGAAATATGTTTGACAAAGTAGTCACTAAGAGCAATGCCAGCCCCAGCATCAAAGGTGGAAGAGTGGATGTCACCATTAAAGTCTCAGGAGACAACCCCGTCCTCAGCGTAGCCAAGGATGCCCTCGAGGGGCCCTCAGTGCCTGCCTCACCACCTTCTTGATGTCATCGTATTTGGTAGCTTTCTGTAGGCAGCAGGTCAGATCTGCGACTGACACACTGGGGGTGGGGACATGGAAAGCCATGCCAGTGAGCTTCCCATTCAGCTCAGGGCTGACCTTGCCTACAGCCTTGGCAGTGCCAGTAGAAGCAAGGATGATGTTCTGGGTAGTCCCTTGGCTATCACATCACAGCTTCCCAGAGGGGCCGTCCACGGTCTTCTGGGTGGCAGTGATGGCATGGACTGTGGTCATGAGTCCCTCCACGATGCTGAAGTTGTCATGGATGACCCTGGCCAGAGGGGCCAAGCAGTTGGTGATGCCAGAGGCACTGCTGACCATCTTGAGGGAGTTGTCATACTTCTCATGGTTCACACCCATCACAAACACGGGGGCATCAGCAGAAGGAGCAGAGATGATGACCCTTTTGGCCCCCCCTTCAAGTGAGCCCCAGCCTTCTCCATGGTGGTGAAGACCTCAGTAGACTCCACAACATACTCAGCAACAGCATCACCCCATTTGATGTTGGTGGGATCTTGCTCCTGGAAGATGGAGATGGGCTTTCCATTGATGACAAACTTCCCGTTCTCAGCCTTGATCATGCCGTGGAATTTGCCATGGTGGAATCATACTGGAACACATAGACCATGTAGTTGCGGTCAATGGAGGGGTCATTGATGGTGACAATATCCACTTGGCCAAAGTTAAAAGCAGCCCTGGTGTGCAGCCACCTAATACAGCCAAATTCCTCTACTCCGACCTTCACCATTGGTGAATGGGACTTGGCTGGCACTGCACCAAAAGATGCAGCTGTCTGTCGAATAGGGAGGAGCAGAGAGCCATGTGCTAAGTTTTTATAAACAACTTCATACTGTCTTCACTGCTGAGTAGAACTAGGTTTCT
This sequence comes from Phoca vitulina, assembly GCF_004348235.1. NCBI lineage: Eukaryota > Metazoa > Chordata > Mammalia > Carnivora > Phocidae > Phoca > Phoca vitulina. Next base: position 26,929,192 of record NW_022589707.1, on the reverse strand, counting down.
AAGTGTTTCATTCTCCACAGAGACAAGTTTGTGATTAAAAACTACAACCTTAACAATCACAAATCATTTCTATTAAGAACACAATAGAAAAAAACTTATGGATGATAAAGCACTATACATATATAAAGATCTATTGTTTTGTGTTATTATTATCTTTTGTTATTATAACCAATTTATACATTTACTTAGAATTCAAGTTTTACTATTTTTATGTGATTACTCCAGTTAATGAATAGGCAAACATCCAGCTGATATGTCAAGATCATCCAATTAATTTATAAATTTAACACAAAGTGACTGGCAGGTAGTGCCATAAAACATCTAATTTCTTTGCATTGAACCATGAGTCACCTATCTGAACCATAATACAGTATATAAGTATGTTCATAAGAATTGTTTATATATTGAACTAATTTTTTTTTCATGTTTTTGAGCTCTTACTGAATCAGAAGTTCAGACATTATAAGAAATATAAAATTGGCAGCACCATGTAGGAAATTATGAGAAATCATAGATGAAATATTAATGCAGCAAGCACCCATTTATATGAGTCAGAATGTATTTCAAAAAAAATATATGTATTAAATAAATATCGGTGTGTAAAATCATAGTATAACACATATATATTAAATAAGTTAAATACATGTAACATATTAGAACAACTAGTTTATAATAAATATTAACCATACAGAGTGAGAAAAGCAAGAAAATAAGTAACTAAATCTTAAGACAGTACTGTAGGGCAGAATGTGTTTCATGTATATATAATGTAAGTCAATGATGGGAGATCCATGGACATAATATGTTTATTAACATTTTTTCTCTGCTTCACAGAAAATTTCTGCTCAATATACTATAAGAAAACAAAAATTATGCAAAATTAGTCTCAAATGTCTTTAACTCTGCCAGCTAAATTAACCTCTGAAGGAAAATATAAATTCATACACCATTGCCAATCTGCGAATGTTGTTTAGGGACTTGAGCAACAAATGCAGTAACATGCTGAACAGATCGACAAGGCAGTCCTTCTCTAACACAGTATCTGCGACAACAAAAAAAACTTTTGCTGCATTCATTACCCAATATTGAGATTCCTGCTTCTAGAACCAAAATAAGAGTCCGTGCTGCCTGTTTCAGGCATGATGATCTCCAATTCTGTTTGAGATAAGAGGGGCATGACATTAGCGCTTCTAAAAGGGAAATGGACAACCAGTGACTCAGTTGTAAGAACAGCATGCTGCTACCGGTCTGCATAGTTTCAAACCACCACCTCCCCCACTTCACTTACTATCATCACTCCCCCCCTTGTCTCATTGGTTTTCTCTCTATCCCCTATACACACCAGTCATACCCCATCCTGTGTCATGGCCCTCAAGGCTGTTGCTTCTTCATGGAACACTCATTTCCTGGATATGTGTGTGTTCCTTCCTTTACCTCCTTCAGATCTTTGATCAAATGTCAATCTCCCAGTGAGACCTTCTCCCCAGCTTAAAACGTCAATCCTTCTCCAATCCTTCCTATGCTCCTTGCCTACTTTCATTTCTCCTATTTGTTTTATTTGTTTTCTATCTCTAACCACTAGGATGAAAGTTCCCTGCAGACAGGGGTTTTTATCTCGTCTATTTATTGATGTATCCCCAATCCTAGAACAGTACCTGGTACTTATGTGCACACAGGTAAAATATCTTTTGAGTGAATAAATGTAAATCATTAAAATATCTCATTGAAGGAAAGAGGAGAAAATTTTTCTCCCTAAATAACAGCATAATTATAAAACACACCTCCTTTGTAACTACTTAGGTCTAAGTACTACAGCTTGAAGCAAGGAAAGCCAAACTCCTAAGTCATTTCTATCACTGACTCAGCCAGATACGTTTTTCTCTATGTGCTGATCTTGTAATCTCTTCTGTTCCAGTTCCATTTATCCTGCACATCAACTACTCCGGTTGCCAACTAGAGCTCATCTCTCACTTCCATAGTTTTAAGGGACGTAAATGAGGGAAAAGAACACAAGCAGGCAATGCAGTCCTTCACTTTTATAAAATTAAAACACCAGCCTGTGTTTACCTGACTGGCCACATCTCATATCCCTCCTTCTATTCCCACACTCCTTGAACATCCGGAAGCAGAGAAAATCAGGACAATTTTAAGCTTACTACTAATTAAAATGATTTACTAGCCCAATAATTTCCTACAGTAATACTTCAAGGGTTATGTTGACAGATCCATACTGGAGGCAATTAAAGTCACACACCTTCCTCTTGCCAGAAAACAAAACCTAGCCAAAGAAATTCTTAAACATTTCCTTTTTCATTCTAAGATTATATATTGGCTTTAGTTAACCCACAAAAAAATGATCAAATGTGGGGGGAAAACAGGGTTTACTAGTTTTACAAGCAACTATGCCCACTTGCAAACTAGCAAATTAGAAGATGAGTTGGAGATCATAGCCCCGTTCCATGTAACAGACAGGTGTCCACATCACAGGAAAAGTCACTGCTCTTGAAACATTCTGAAAGGCTCAGCAAAAAACAAAAGGTCAACTGACTCTCAGATTAAATTAGACATTGAAATAAGAAAAACGTGGACTATATATGAACATATATTACCTCCTTTTTGCAAATAACATAAAAAATTACTACATCAAAAGAAATTAGACCTATATTTTAAGAGAAAAAATGACATATTTCCATTTCTGAAATGCAATCCATCCAAATTAGAATAAGTTTAATTATTTTACCTTGCTTTTGTATGTGCCAACTAAAATACAGAATAACCCCCAATATTAAAAGTTATAGAACTTAATCTAATTAAGTCTGATTTTATAATGCTTTCACAATGCCAAAACAGTGAATCTCAAAATTAATTCTGTGGAAGTAAAAAAGTCAAACTGGCTTGCCATTTTAAACACAGACATCAGTCATTTGAGAGGCAATGTCGAATATCAGTTAAGGATATGGTATTTAGAGCCATCTTCCCTGGGTTTAAATCCTGCTTCTACGGAGAGCTCTGTGACCTTGGGAGAGTTACTTAACATCTCCATTCCTCAGTATACTCTCTCATATGAGGATAACAATACTCTCTAATTAGTCAAGTTAACTGAGGATTAAATGAAATAAGACAAAGAAGGCTTGTGATGATGTCTGGGAAATATTAACTGTTTAATAAACAAATATCTGTTTTAGCCAAACAGACTGGGGTGGGGTTTGGGGAGAGGGTTAGGGCTCAGGATATCCTGCAAATTGCTACAGATTACATTTTTTAGCTAAAAAGAGAGGGAAACCCTGTCTTTATTAAAAGAAATCAGTACAAAGGTGATCTTAGGCCAGGTGTTAAGGGTTAAAAACCCCCAATTATCCAGGATCATGGAGGCTCTATGCATTGTCCTCCAAACTCCACAGGTCTGTAAGAGTAATGGATTATGCAGTTAGAAGGAAAACATTTTTGAAATTATCCCTTAACCGTTACTTTATAGATCTTCAATGTAATGTATCACCTTATCCAAAAATTAGCTCAGATTAATTTCACATCATCTGTTAAAAATATATGCATTAATTCTATGTGTTATGAGCAAGATTTTCAACTACAATGAAATTGCCTATTTTCTATATGCCTCTGAGTCATGTAGATGTCAGCTCAATTATTACAAACTAACTGACTTGATAGGAAATTTTATTTAAAACATATATGCATAAAGGTTTAGAAGTCAACACTGTCTACATGAAGATTTTCTCTTCAGTTTTATTATGTAAATTTAATTATAGAATATATATGATAACTTGGCACTAGTTAACCCGGTAGAGTCCATTTTAGTGGCACTCATTATAACTGTTCAACAAATACCTTCACCTGTATAAATATTTATTTTCTTATCATAATTGTGTAAAAGTTAACAATGCTGGAGTGGCTCAATTACTTGTAAGAGATCTTAAGTTTTTAAGTAAAGCTCTGTATTTCCAATTTGATATCTCACACTTGGCTTCAGACATAAACTTATTTATAGAGACACAAAGCATACTGTGTATTTATAGGTGTTTCCATATATTTAGTATATATTTAATGAAGGTCAAGAATACAACGGCAAATGAGGTTTATGGGAGTGTTGTAAGGGTTCATTATTGTCATTGTGGGGGAAAGTATAATTTTCTTAAGAGAAATGATGACATATACATAATAAAGTCCCTGTCCGTGTCATGACAGCTCAAGAGCATGCCATAGTTACCACCTATGTCACACCGCGGTGCACCTGCTACATGGGTGACAGCCGCCGACTTCTCTGATCAACACATAATTATCTCTGAATAAAAATGCACGTTGAAGTTAGCTGGACATAATGGATTGAAGACCCAGGGCAAAATTATCTTTATCATGGCACATAGCACCACCTGGGGGTAGGAGAGGGCTAGGGAGACATGTTGTCAATGATGCAACCTTGAGAAGCCTGCTGCGATGTGGGTACTTTTGGGGTGTTCATGTTTATCTTGCCTGCCTTCTTTTGGATAGAAGAGGTCACTTGGTTAATGGTGAGGATGCTCCTGGCAGAGAGAGGTCCCACTGATCAGTGCTATTCTCCACTGATCTAACTTTATATCTCTCTCTCAGCATCTGGATAGTTTCCATTTGCAGAGTTCCCTTCCCCCATAAGATAATAAATATCATATCACAAGGATGGCAGTGCTCCTTCATGGAACACTGACTGTTTATTAGAGGCAAAAAAGTTTAAGAGAAATGCTAACAATGTTCATTAATGGCCCGCATCCAGGTTTAATGAGGCATGTCAATATGCGGACTGGGCAACATCAGTGGCATAATAGTGGTGGTAAATGGGAGTAATTGTATCCAATTGTACGGCACAGCTTCCAGGAATGAGCCCGAACTGCCAACTGACAATGACAGAGCAATTATGGGAAGGCAAGCGAGCTGTGTCAAATTAGCACTTGGTGAGAACTCATTTTTCAGAGATGTGCTTGCTCTACACCACCACAAGTGATAGCTACTTTATTGTGAGTGATAGGAAGACCAGCACTTAGACTGATGTTCTGATTTGTCAATAGCTGTATTTGAAAGCTTAGTGTCACAAATATATAGAGATATTCAGGGAGAGAGGCACACTGCTCATGATCCGAAGGATAAGAACGTTGCCGAGAAGGTCATCTGTCAGTGTGAGCTGTCAGAGAGAGATCACACTCTATGAAAAGGGAACATTCAGCCGACTTAAGTAATTACCTTTGACTGAGATTTGAAGATGTCTTCTTTTGTTGGCCTACATTGACTGCATAATTTATAATTTACTGCAATCAGCAAAGGGCCAGGACTTGTAACTAAGAAAATTCTTATTTTATTTCCCATAATTACTTTTCCTCTCTCTTTTTTTAACTCCTTTAGCACTTCAGAAGTGTAAAGTGGGGAACTGATGAAATTGATTTTTTTTTTCTTTCTTTCTTAAACAACTCAGTCTCAAGTACATCAGAAACAATATATTTACTTTTGACTATTGTTTCACAGGGCCATGCCTCTCTACCATCACCCTATAAGAGGTATGAAACACTCCTTTATCCTTGATGTATTTTTTTCTTGCTTTGTGGGATTACTAGTTAAAGATGATAAAGGAATAATTCAATTTCGTCTCTCTAATACAGAAGAATAAGAAAGAAAAAAAAAACAGATTTGGAGTACTAAGCACTAAAATTATAATTCACATCCTCAGATACTCATCAGTTTGATTGAGTTGTCATAACTATAAAGAGGTTAAGTATTATAGCAAATATTTCAGAACTATATGGATTAACAGAATTTTCAATTCTTGTTGTCTTTTTCCCCCTGGGACATATCACAGGATCAGTGTTTGCAAAATAATTATCTTGCCTTTAATAGCCTTATACAAAAATATATTTTGTGACCCATTATATTCTATAGTGCAATAAGCATTAAAATTTTATTTTTTCCATGTTTTTAGAAAAAGTCATCACTTAATTTTGTAGCTAAAATATAATAGGGAGTCATAACAGTGTAGCTTTTGACTTTTTTTATCCCCTGGGTTAAAAAAGAAGAACCTCTGAGTAAATATTAAACTTCCATTATTTGGCATTATTATGAAATTCTTGCTGCTTTTTTTCCCCTAATGGTGACCAATTGATTAATGAATTGTAACTAAAAATTACGAAGATTAGCCTGCCTTCTGGCAAAAACTGTCGTTTAATTCTAGGTGTATTGATTTACTGAAGAGATATTGACAAAAGAATTAATTTAAGTACTTTAGTGGAAACTCCACCTTTTCGGTTTAAAGAAATACTCTTAAGAACACTCCTTTATTAATATGGTGTAAAATTACTGTTGCATAATAAACGTTCATTTCTTCCTATCTGAAAGTCTGCATAGGTTCACACTCTGCTTTCTTATTCCCCTGAGACCCATCAAACACTCATATTTGAAATGACTAATTATGGGTTTTTGAATGTTTGTTGATGTATTTAATGTTTCCTCTAAACTTTAATAGTTCTGCTAAAAAATATTTTGTTTTCCACAGTTTACCATCTACTACCTGAGATTATTTTAAATTACATACTTTGATGTTTCTAAGACAAAGTTTTAAATTATTTTTTTTAATATTTCAGAATTCCTTGGGCCATTCAGTTTCCCCGTTGCAGAAAGCTGTTTAATTCACAATGCCTTGAGTACAGGCCCGTCATCTATTCTATAGTGACTGTGCCACTTAATAATGGAATAGTGCATCAAAGTGGCACTTAGGTCTCAAATTGTTATGTATGACTGTCAAAGCGGCAAGAAAAAAGAATTAAAAAAGGGGTTGTGGGGGGAGAAAACCCTTGATTTGTCTTTACTACTGAAATGTGAATTTGTCAGCCAGGTTCTGAAATCACAACAGCATTGCATCCCCAGCGAGATGGTGAAAACTTGACAGGTACATATTTTTTCAACTACAAGCATTCTATAATGAAAACTAAATACACAAATCTTATTTTTTTTTATTTTTTATTTATTTATTTTTTGCTCTTGACAGATAGTTGTTGCCAATGGGATTTAATATTCAGGTTTGGGTTGTCAAGAGAAATAACCAATAAGCAATCCAAAGAGTCACGATATAGATATTCAGTCAAAAGCCTGACTTTTGATATACTGAAAGGATTTGAGTGTATAATTAAGTAAGTCCAAACCACTGGCACTTAATCTTCCCCCTAATGGCAAATAAAGCTCATCACAGCCTCTCTCAGGGGGACAAACTGTAACTTGTTTAGTGATCACCAAGGCTTTTGATCATCATTGTTCTTTTTACTTCATCATTTAAAGATGAATTTGCTTTGGTCTGAGATTTTTCCATTTATCATTGCTTATTCTCAGGAAGAATAAAAGCATAAACCATGATCCAGTATTGAATTCTGTCATCCAAAGTATTTTTTAAATCTCCTTAAATATCCATATCTCCAGAACTATCTACTTCTGAGTTTGATTCAGAACATAGCCAGTGTATGTAATTTCTCTGGGTATATTTTGTGCACACTGTAAGTGCCCTGACAACCACTATTAACACCTACAATGATGCTCAGAGGGTGGTGATTATTTACCTGCTGGTAACCTCACTATATTACCAAAACCCTTATGAATATGCCTGAACGTTTTGTATAGGGAGAGGGCAGGAGACCTGCAGCTGTAGCGCTATTTCCTAGAAATTATAAATTGCAACTGGTCGTCACTCACTGCTCTATATGGATCAGTCTTACAGAATTGCATTCAACCGTTTGCCTGGAGCAAATAATATTTTTGACAGGTGAGTGGAATTTTGCAAGGCTAGATAACACCACACAAACCACATATGAATAATCCTAAAAACTACAATCCCATCATGCTCTTTAATTGAACATTAAATAATCATGACCTCATCAGAATTTTCTTTTAATTTTATTTTATTGTGGTAAGAATATGAAATTTATTCTCTTACCAGGTTTTTTAAAATGTACAACATAGCATTATTACCTATAGGCAAAATGTTAGACAGCTTAGGTCTAAAACTTATTCATTTTGCATAACTGAAATTTTATACCCATCAGTTAGCAACTCCCCTTTACCCATGACCCGCAAGCCCAGCTCCTGGCAACCACCATTCTACTTTTTGCTTCCACAGTCTATTTTAGGTATGTCATATAAGTGGAATCATGCAGTATTTGTCTTTCCAAGACTGGCTATTTCACTTAGCATAGTGTCTTTCAGGTTCATCCATTTGGTTGCATATTGCAAGATTTCTTTCTTTTTCAGGGATGAATAACACTCCACTGCCATGTGTATACCACATTTTTTAATCCATTCATCCACTGATGGACATTTAAATTGTTTCCATAGCTTGGCTCTTATGAATACTGCTGCAATGAACATGAGAGTGCTAATACCCCTTTGAGATCAATATTTCAATTCCTTTATAAAAATACCCAAAGGTATGGAATCACAGGATCAAATAATATTTTCTTTTTTTTGAGGAATCTCCTATTTTCCATAGCAATGCACCATTTTACATTCCCACCAACAGCATATAAGAGTTCCAAATTTTCCAGACACTAGCTAACACTTGTTTTTGTTTGTTTGTTTGCTTGTTTGGGGGGTTTTTTTTTTAGCCATTCTAACAGGTGCGAGGTGATGATATCCCATTTTGGTTTTGATGTGCATTTCTCTGATGATTAGTGGCTGAGCATTTTTTCATATGCTTATTGGCCATTTGTATATCTTCTTTGAAGAAATGTCTATGGAGTTTCTTTCTCAATTTTTCTAATTGGGTTATTTGTATTTTTTGCTATTGAGTTGTAGGAGTTCTTTATATAGTTTGGATATTAACCCTTATCAGATTTTAAGGATTGTAAATATTTTCTCCCATTCTATAGGTTGCCTTTTCATTGATTGTTTCTCTTGCTGTACTTAAGCTTTTTAGTTTGATATAGTCCCACATAGTAGATGTTCAATAAACTGAACCAATTCTTTTATATTGACTTGCTTGACAATTTCATTTCTGCATGTTTGTCTTCCCTTCCTAACCAGCTCCAAGGCTGCTATGGGAAAGGACAGTAGCGGTCATATGCCTTCACCATAAGTGTACATGAAGTTCCTGTTATATGTGAGCTGGCTTTGAAACTTGCTTTGCCAATCAGCAGAGATAAAAACGAACTATAGACTGATTGATTGTTTACCTGACCGATGTAGTTCCACTTGTCTATTTCTGATTTTGTTGCCTGTACTTTTGGTGTCAAACCTAAGAAATCATTTCCAAGACCAATGTCAAAAAGCTTTTCCCCGGTGTTTTCCTCCAGGAATTTTATAGTTGCAAGTCTTACATTTAAATATTTAATCCATTTTGAGTTGACCTATGTATATGGAGTAAGATAAGGGTCCAAACTTACATCTTTTGCATGTGGATATACAGTTTTCCCAGCACCATTTGTTGAAGAGACCATCCTTTCTTCATGTGTGGTCAACAGATTAATATAGACCTTTTTGAATCAGATCTCAAACCACAGAAAATCAAATTAACATGACAGCCTTAGAAATGAATCTTAGTATAATTCAGCTCTTCAAATTGTTATCACAGAAGTTTCTACATTTTCTTATTCTTTTGGTAAGTAAAAACTGGGATGCTCCTGAAAACTCTAATTTCAAAACACTGCTATAACTTAAAGAGTCATCTTAGTGTTTATGCCTCAATGTACACTGACGTACTCATCTTTTTTTTTCTCTTTTCCTTACTGTCCACATGTAATTTATGTAAATTAACTCTTACTAACTCTTACAAAATCTGTTCTAGAATCCTTCTACTTTTGTCACCTGGATCACTGTAATAGCTCTAACTAGTCTCCCTGCATTCACTATGGCCTCTTCTATAATTTACTCTCCACATGCAGCTGAAGGGATCTTTTTAAAATAAAAATCAGCCATGATCATTTCATGCCCCCATTACACGTATGTTAAAATACAGTCGAAGGTTTTAACTGACTTGATATTCACAGTAGAAAGATCAAATCACACTAAAATTCTTGATAGTCCCTGCTCCTTTGGGGTCCTTACTATTACATGGTTGGTTTTTTGTCTGATCCATAGTTTCACCAAACTAACTTCTCATTTAGTGCTCAGCACAGGTATTCCTTCTGAGAAAAATTTTACTCCCTTCTCCAACAACGTACATAAGCCCTCCCTCCCCTTGTACTGTAGCACCGTGCGGTACATGAGCCTATATCACAGCCTCTGTTCTACAAAATTGAATTTTTTTATTTGTGTGCTTCTCCCCCCAACAGAATATGTTAATCCCAAGGACTGGCAATGAGTTCTATTCATGGTCCTGTCTTCTGAGACTAGCAGAGTATTTGGCATTATAGACCCTTAATAAAATTGAGTGAATGAATGAATGAATGAATGAATCACTCCCTGAGCAGGAACCATTATATTACATGTAAGTGAGTACAATTATAACATCTAAATTCAAGACCTAGTCATATTACATTGAGAAAGAAACTCTGCTTCTTAGTTTAATCACTTTAAAAAATGGGAAACACCATTGCTCATAAAGTCGTCAGGTAATTAAATAAGACATTTACAGAAAATAAAGTGCCTACTGTTTAGCAAGCCTTCAAGAAATGCTTGCTTCATGTTGCTTCCTTCTCCATTTTTCAACAAAACTCATTTAAAACTACATTTCCAATTAACTTACTAGAGAAGAATGGAACTTCTCATGCAATGATCATTGTGAAGAAAGCAGAGGGCAGGAAAAAATATATTTAGTATTTAGTCTAAACATGACATAGCTGTGATTTTTTTTCTTATCTTATTCATTTTAAATCAAATAAGTCTCATTTGTCCACATGTTTACAATAATCGTGGCACTCCAACAATTCTGTTTTTTTAAACTGTCTCAGTATTTAGTAATAAATGCAAGGGAGGGACATTTCACCTGGCCATCTGAAATGTGAATAGCTCAAGGTTATAGGACTCAGTGAGTTAACAGGATGAGATTTGTGGTTTAGCAGGCAGCTTTCTAACATACTGTCACAAATGGACCGAATGAAATACTACAGGCTGTCTTCTTCTAAGAAAGAATCTTTCAGCCTATAGTTGTAATTTCAAAAAAGTTACAGACTTCTAAATATTCTACACATTGATGTATAAGGGTATGTAAAGGAACTCATGTGAACAAATCATTCCCGTGAAGAAAATCCACGTATACTTATCTGATAGTTCAAAGAAAATCACCCACACAAAAAGAAATTATTTTCATAAATAAGTGATATTTATACCACCTACAGGAATACATTAATATCAAAACTACACTCTTGAAGCCAGTCACTATAAAAAAATTATATTTGATCTACCAATGCCCAATCTGGAAATTCTGCTTTTCTAAATCTTTACACAACCTGCAGGATTAGCAGCACTATAAAATCTTAATGTATATGTATTTAAGAAAAAATTGTACAAAAATATAAACCAGGTTGATGAAAGAGTACTCAATAGCATTGCTTTTCTTGGTTTTTCATGCAGGATTTATAATTACATACTAATCTAGATTCCTTAGGCACTGTTTCTTAAAACTGGAATGTCCATACAAAATATAAAAACTATATTCACATATTCAGAAATTAGTGGTTTCTTTGTTCCTGTCATATTAGCCATAATGTAGTCCTATGGCAAAGTTTTTCCCACATCTTCCAATATTCACCATTTCCATCTAGCTGAACTAGGCAAAGCCTTTGATAAGCAGTCCCTGTAGATTTTTAACCCTACTAAGCCTTCAGCAAAATCTTCTCTGGTATCAAAAAGGTAAATGAAATTAAGAAGCAATAACATATGGCATGTCTTGTTTCTTTTTTTTAATCTTTGATCTGGAAAACACACCTACATTGTCTAGTAACTGTGAAACAAACCAAACCTAGTGTGTCCACCATTTGAAGCCTAAAGTCAGTGCTTCAAAACAAACAATTAATGTTTTCCTTTATTTAATTCTGATACCAGTCTATTCATGACATTTTAATTGCAACGCTGAGATGACAATGTCAGATGTGCCAATTTGGCATCAGAAGAAGATTAAAACCAAAAGCAGGTGAACATCTATCATTCTAAAACGGTGTTATTTTTACTCAGGTAAGTTTTCCAATGTATTTAAGAGTTGACCTCTATCATGATTTTTTTTCAAGAGCAAAAAGAGAAAATATCACAAAAATAGAAAATAAAGCTAGCCTTCATAAAGTAGAGCATGGACTTTTCAAACAGCAATTCTCTCACTTCCCTATGAACATCAATAGCATTGCAAACCAGACATATAACAAAAAAAGAGAAATACAATGTACCCTGAAAGTAGAAAACAAGGTCAGAGGTGAGGCTTTAGCTAAAAGACTTTCTTTAGACGACAGAGACGACAGCAAATCAAACTTATGCTTTCTTTCTGTTCGAATCCTCATAAAAAAGCGTAATACCTCAGGTTTTTATTTTTAATTTTCCTTCCATGGAGTGCTATATTAACACTTTCCTGCTTTGTTATTTTCAAGCATATTATGCATCAACTGGCACTGAAAAGACTATTAATAAAGAAAAAGAAGGGAAGAAGGAGGAAGAAAAGGCAAGAGGGCTAAAGGGAAGGAGACAGGACAGAAGAGGGGGAGGGAGGGAGGAAGACAGAAGGGGAAAAGATAGGGGAAGGAGAGGGAGAGAAGAGGGTAGAGAGATAGAGACAAGAGACAGAGAGAGGAAGAAAAAAAACAGGAAAGGAAAGGAAGGGAAGAACAACTGGAGGGAGAGAGAGACATGTTTTCATGTCAATCTGGTAAATCTGATTTGGGGTAAGCAACCCTCACTATTAATAGATAAATCTAAAGAAGTTTCATGGCATAAGGCCACTCTAAATGATTTTACTGGGTTCGAGATCAGATATATCTATTTTTATCTTTCATTTACTTTATGATTTCCAAATTTATTATTCTTTTGTCCCTTTTATTAGATAATTCTTATAAAAGTACATCTACCATATTTTTCACTATTAATTTTGTTTGTTTATCCTTAGGAAGTATTCAACTCCTGGTGATTTATTTCTATTTTCCCTAATGTATGTTACTTGTTCCTCTTTGCCTTTTCCCTTTCTCTTCCTAAGTTAAGACATCATCTTATTATAGGAATACATGTGGTAATATTACTGTTTTTTAAATCCCGTCTTAAAGAAATGAACCAAAAGCAAAGTTGAGTCATTAGGATAATAATCTATTTCAATTACCTGAATTAACCTTATTCAAAGCACACTTCCAAAGGGCAGATTGTTGCTTTACAGAAACAAATGCACTTATTTATAATCAATAGTTGTTTAAATACTTTACAATTATTCAAGACTAAAGAGAATATAAAGCACTTTGACTTTGATCTGGCTGTGTATTAAATAATATATTATTTTAGTCATTTATGAGATTATCACTCACACAATTGCATCTGATTTTTGCTTATTTCATTCTATCTTAAAATGTGCTTAGCCAATAACAAAGGTGTCTACAGCATAACAGAAATCTTTGTGGGAAGCATTAGATTTATAAGTCTATCTAAGAAATAGTGAAGGGATTGGGACTAAATTCATAGTAGGGGGAGGGGAATAGATGGTTCTATTTGTAAAGAGGAGGGGCACAGAACACCGTACAACAATTCTCCCTGAAACATCTGAAAATTGATCTCAGTTTGAGCTGAAGTCCTCACCAGCCTCACCTCAACAAAGTGCCCAAATGACTTTTTAAAAGGGTACAGCTCAAACCGGGGGAGAATGAGGGAAAGGGCAGGTTTGAAACTTACAGTGTTTCTATAATCAATACTCTGCTCCTGAACAAAAGTGTAAAGAGGCACACAAATGTACTAAACCACATTTCAAAAATGACATCGTAATTGCTGGCACTGCCCAGCCTACCCTGGCCTCAGCATTGCCAGGTTTTAAATTTATTTCAAACTGTTCTTCCCAAGTCTGCCTAATTTTTTTTTGTCCAAATAGCAGCAACTTGCAGTTAGTGAACAAAGCTTCAGGATTTTTTTTACTTACAGCTAAATTTAACTTTACCCATCCAATAAAAAAGAAATAAGGGAGCCTTTATTATCTCCCTGGATTTCTGGGTATGATATCACATCACAGAGAAGTGGTTATTAGAGACAATGGCCTACCAAGGTGAAGTTTGTAATAAAGCCTATTATGTGGTTTCACCATTGACACTAATGGAATGTAACAGTGATTTAGAATGATTTAATGGTTCCCAGGTTGTGCTCTAATAGTGCTCTTTATATTATGATGTATATCACAAAACCTAATGTGGCTGTTGTGATATATTGACAGTATTCATGCTGTTTCATTTTTTTAGGGGAATTTAAAAAACTGTCAAAGAGGAAAATTAATAGGCTGCAACTGCTTTATTTTCAAGGGTTCTGTTTTTAAATGTATGTGCATAAATTTCCATTTGGTGCCACTCTTAGGCTAATAAATTCATTTGCATTTTTATTCTGAGATAATAAAGAAGTGTGCATGTGTGTACACTTGTGTGTGTATTTATGCACTGTATAGTATACATAAGTATTTGAAATCCAACTTGGAGAAGACTGCACTGTCATTTTATAATACGCTTACAAAATGGTTCTGTTAGATTAAAATGCACCTGAAGGAACATTACAGAAGAAATCATAGTTTTGTTACATAAGATAAAATTATCTATTTTGAATTGTGAAGCAAAAGGCTATGGATTTAGTACTAGCTCACTAAAAAAACAAAAACAAAAACAAAAACTACTGAGTAGCTGTCATGTGAGCTCTTAGATTTCTGAGTAAAAGGAGAATAGAATTATTTGAAAGAGTAGAAGCGAGGCCTCATTATGCTCTTGTAGCTTATAAGCCTCACAACAATGCTTGATCTTTTAAGTATCGAGGCATATTGTGAACTTAAATAGAAGGTAGACAATATTGCAAATTTTAAGCCTATTATTTGTTAAAAGTTGTAAAACTGGAGGGCTGTAGATAAAGGGGAAAGAGGGGGGGTTTTCAAGAGCCTCCATATTCCACCTCTCAAACATCTGATCCTATTTTAAAATAAACATTTTTAAGAGTATTTATTTATTTATTTGAGAGAAAGCGTGTGTGTATGGGGGCGCAGGAACAGAGGCAGAGGGAGAGAGAGAATCTCAAGCAGACTCCCCGCTTAGTGTGCAGCCTGACTTGGAGCTCCATCTCATGACCCTAAGATCATGACCTGAGCCAAAATCAAGAGTAGGATGTTTAACCGACTGAGCCACCTAGGCACCCCTAAAAGAAATTTTTAAGTAAACTCTACACCCAACATGGGGCTCAAACTCATGACCCTGATCAAGAGTAGCATGCTCTACTGACTGAGCCAACCAGATGCCCCTATTTGATCCTACTTCTTAATAATCTGATTAGTTTGTTCTCTTTCTTTGAAATGTATTATCTCCCCCTTCCCCAGGTAGCAATCATTTCTTAAGAAATCTAAAAGACTTTCTATAAATCCTGCTTATGAAATTAAATTTATGAAATTATCTCTTCCTTTCCAGCCCACAGCAATTTCATGTTTCTGATCCCTTTTATAGTTCATATCTAATTCAGTCATTTGCTGTCACATAAGTATATTTTAAGTAAACACATGATAAGCACTTATCATATACTTTCTAGTTATTTGGCAGATTAATATGATTCCATACAACTTCACACAACTCTACTGCTAGCCAAGCAGACCATGCCTTCTTATGGAAAAGGAGGCTACCACATTATATTGGCTGGGTATGAGGTCTTTCAGACATTGGATTACTTCAACAAAAAAATAACAACTTGATCATGACAAGAGCTTTTTTCTTAGAGGAAATATACTCCCAAAATTCTACAGTTAATTTATTACAAAGGAAAGGAAAAAAAAAACTACTATTAAAACACATTTAAAAACAAATTTAATTACAAAGGCTCATAACTAGCATTGGAATAAACAGAAAGATTTAATGAAGCAGAGAGTCCAGAAATAAGTTCAAGGACACATTGGAATTTAGTGAATGACAAAGGTGGCAACTGAAATCTGTAGAGAATAGATGTTTTCACTGAGAAATGGTATTTGGACAACTAGCCAACAATTTGGGGAAAAAATGGAAGAAAAATGGTTGCAGCAATTTTTACTTCAAAATAAATACCCAGTAATCAAAGATTTCATTATAAAAATTAAAACCATAAGAGATCTAAAAGAGATCATCAGCTAATTAAAAACATAGTAAATTGTGATGATGAGTATAGAAGGCCATCATAAATACAGACAAAACCCTAAAACCATAAAGAAAAAAGACTAATAAATTTGACCACATAAAATGGAAAACTTTCGTATGACCAAAGAAAGTATAAACCAAATCAAAGAGCAAAGTAGAGGAAATATTTGCCACAGACAAAAACCTTAGTAAATATGTAAGAATTTTTAGAAATCAATAAAATGTTCAACCCAAGAGAAAGAAAATGATCAGAGGACAGGAGTAATGTATAGCACAAAAAAAAAAGGCAAAAATGGTAATAAATAAACACAGAATTACGCTGAAAGTGTGATATAACAAAAGAAATGTATCATAGTAATAATGTGATTTTTTTTTCCCCACTTAAAGTTTGACAGTTCCCAATGTTGTCAAGAGTGTGAGGAAACATGCATTCTATATCATTGACGATATCAATGAAATTTTTAAGGCAATTTGCAAAATCTACCAATATTATCCAATAAACATGAAAATATGCGTATCTTCATTAGCAATCATGCAAATACAAATTAAAATGAGATTCTGTTATATGCGCCAAAGAATGACTAAAACTAATAAGACATTTAATACCAACTACTAGTAAGATATAAAACAGCAGAGACTTCCTTATACTGTTAGTGGGGAAATAAATTGGTACAACCAGTTTGGAAAATTGGTATCATCTTCTTAATTGAATATATGCATAATTTATGACCCAGCAATTCAACTAGTCATACAACCAAAAAACTTGCATATGTGCACTGTGTTGAGACTGTTATTTGTTAATTCCCCAAAATGGAAGCCCAAATATTCGTCTGTCATAGTTGGGATAAATTATTCAGTAGTATTCACAAAATGAGCACTGTACAACAATGAAAATGACTCAATGACTGATACACACAACTACAATGAAGAATTTGTCAAATATCAGGTTAAGTAAAAGAAGCTAGATACAAAAGTGATTCCATGTATTTAAAGACGAAACAAAATTTAACTTTAAAGTTAGAAGTCAGAATAGTGGAGAGGGAGGAAGAGGAAGGAAAAAAAAAAAGATGGGAGTAGCAATTGGCAATGGTCCAAAGGATGCTTCTTGATTGCTGCCTGTTTCATATTTCCTGACCTGCCTAGTAGTCACTCACTTGTGACTATTCTGTGAGCTTTATGTTTTGTGCAAATGATCTAAATGTGTTTTATACTTTACAATAAAAAGTTTATAAAACATGAAAGAGCAGGTTAAAGATAAAAGAATAAAGAGTTATAATTTTTAATACTCAAAAAAAAACCTGTAGGTTGTCATAATGGCCCTTAATAATAACAGTAGCTTCTAAGCCAGTAATTTAAGAAAAGAAATGTAAACAGATACAACTGGATAGTAAGTTAATCATCCATTGATTTTTAACTTGTTGATACAACCCTACCATTAAACATAGAATTATAAAATTCACAGATAATTAATTTTTTATACACACAAGTTTTCTCCCTTCTTATCCTTATTTTAATTAAGAATATGGAAGAAACTCTGATGAACATAAACAGACTAAACACTTTTATGGCTAATAAGCTTAATGACTTTTCACAACTGTGTACCTTGGTGGAATTCTCTTCATATTCTAGGAGTTGTTCTGGGTGTTAATCCCTGATGAAAAGTCCAGGCCTGAAGAGAATAAAGATATTCTGTACACTCACTTAACCAATGCAATGTTTATTAAACTCCTAGTATATTCTGATTACAATAAGAAATAAGAATAAGAAATAAGACATAGTTTCTGATCCCATGGCCTTAGAGATCAATTTAATAGGAGATGAGCCCACATGAAGATCACTTTGTTTACACCATACTACATGGTTGACCTTTGGAGTCTTACCTTTCCTTAAAATGAAAAACAGGATTTCGATTTGGAAGAACATCAAGTGGATTTCCTCACATGGGGAAATCATAGCATCATCACTCCTGTTATGGAAAAGATGCAGTCTTGCTGGGAGAGCATGGGTCTCTGAGCCAGAAAGAACTTGTTTTAAATACAGTACTGGCTTTCCTGAGTCTCAATAAAGACAGCTTAACAAATGAAAATGATTATCTCACAATTCTGTGTCCATTAATTGGAGTTACACAGACTGACTGGCTAACTCTAGGTGCTTAATAAACTTCAGCTACCTTCTCCCCTTTCAACTGTGTGCTATAGTTATTTGTCTAGGGTCTCACCTCCCATATTGGTCTGTAAGCTTTCTGAAATTAGGGATCACATCTTATTCTTCTTTATACCCCTTACAGAGCTTGGCATAATGCCATGTGCAGAGCTGAAATTCCATATTTGCTGAAGGAATGAAATTTTTTCAACCACATATTGACTATGAGAAATGAAGATAAGATATGTGCCCTTAATTCTGTTGAAGCTAAAGGAGAACTTACTCAATTAACCCAAACCGAATGATGCTTTACTCACATTCATTCTACAGAAAACTAAATATATATTTAACAATTGTCATTAGGAACATGAAGTTATTATACAAAGAGTGAAAAGTGACTCACTGAATTTCATAAGGAGATGGTAGGAAAAAAGTTTCAACTCATTCAAGAAGCTTTTAATACAATGTGTAGGTATAAAGACTGATTTTTTTGTTCTGCTTGTAGAATCAAGTTATTCCTTTATAGTCATAATGCTTTTTGCAGATACACATGATCCTAAATTTTGGAATTTTGTATAAAATATACCCTCACCAGAAATAGCTTAGCTATTTGATGCCAGGACGTAAAAGGAATAGACAAATTAATGCCAAGGTCCTATGAAGCCCTATGATTCTCTGACCTATTTGGTTTTCCCTTCTAGTTCACCTCTTAGGAAAGCTTTGAAAACTTTAAACAGATAATTAGACAACTACAGAAAGAACTCTAAAGCTGTCCAACCATTCCTCTTATTCTACAGTGGTACATCATAATGAAGAGTATCAATGTTCTAGGTGACAAAGGTCACCTATATATATGATAGGTAATAATCATACCATTATGTGCTAATAGCACACTATATCCCATCCTACTGTATTTGAACTTTCCATGAAAACAATAGCCTGTGGTGAAACAGCTTGTCATGGATACTAATGAAAAATTGCCCGAGACATCCTGATGGGTTTCCTCCTGCATTCATTCTGCCCTTAAGGTCTGGGAATTCACTGAACACAAAAGGAAGATTTTCCTGTCTCTTCTATTTTGGCAAGAACTGTATACAAATTCAGAATGCTTCAAGTGGGAAAAGTAAATAACACATGCAGAATGGTTTTTAAAATACAACCTACACTGATTAATCATTTTAGAGTGCTGAATGGCCGGAGGACATGTTGGTGGAGGGGGAAAGTCATTTGTTTTTGACACCGAAGTTATTTCAAACTTATGAGCAAATAGATGTTCCTCTGTGTTTCTCATTTTTGTAAAGCACCTTCCCTGTGGAGAGTGGGCAGAGTCCTACAGAACAGAAATCGGCAAAATGCCTCCCCATGTAACCTTAATGTCCTCTAAAAATAATAGTGCATTATCATCACTGGAGCCTTCTCTTTCCAAAGACTCTATGTAATAGGTTTAAAAAAGTAAATGGAGGAATGACTAAGAAATACAAAGATTCTTTGTAAGATAATAAAATACGATTTGAATAATTATTATTCCATTTTGATTCTTCAACTTTGGGTCAATTTCTAGTGCCTCAATTAGGAAAATCAAAATAACAAAAAAATGGCAATTTCCTGCATGCTCTCTTAGGTGTTTTTTTTTTTTTTCATTTGCAGCCTCTAGCAATAATTATATTTTCCAAATGCAAAACACCTCATTTAAAATTGAAGCTTCCCAGAAGTTTGCCAACTCTTACGTCTCGAAGTAGCAGAAACAAGTAAATCTTTTTTTCTGACAACTTCCCCTGTTAAAATTCCTTTTGGCACATGCACCGAATGTGATTCAGCCACCATGCAAATAAATTTCTGTCGATACTTTTTTTCAAACACACTCTTATTGTAAAATATCTTGCCCGTTGGAGTAAAAGAAAAAGAAGGGTTTACAAGTCAGATTACTAGCACACTTCTAATTTATACTTTGCATGGATAGCCTTTAAGCCACAGTTGACTATACATATATATGTTATGTACACACACACACACACACACACACACTCACTAGCTGGAAACAATTCATCAAGTAAGTTACCCCCTTTCCTTTCAAATCCACTTATATTACTAAAAGGTTGAGTAAGGACCTCTGGGGAACAAGGGCAATTTTTGACATGGGTCTCAACAGATTAAACTATGCAGGGACAATATAGAATACATTGGAGCAATAACATTATCACATCATAGGCTGATTGAGAGGCATTTCCTTGCATTTCTGTCCTTTTACCATAAGCCAATAGTAGCCACAGGCATTTGACTGGAGAGCCTGGAGGATTGACAGGCCTGGCAGTCATTACACGCTGGATTGAATACTAGATTACTCCAAAGTGGCTGAGGGTCAGGGATCAGTGTGTTCCCTTTTGGCACTAAATGACTTTAATATCCTTACTGTATTAGTCAATTACTTTAAAGCTGCTGCTCTCTGAGCTCTCTCTGCCCCCCTGCAGTTTACTATGGACATTTGAATTGCTCCCATACTTAACCCCCACATCTGCTTTCAGCTGTCAAAAGAACAGTGCTATCAGTGGAGCTATTGACAATATGAAAAGAACTGAGATACTTGCTGGAAGTGTCAAGAGGCTCTTTCTTTTGGCTGCTTAGTTTAAAAAAATAAAAAACTAAATAACTCAGTTATAAAGGTGGTCCTCAGAGAAAAGGAATTCAGCATCTTTAATCTATTGGCATGTAAAGTGACCAATAGGAAAAAATGGTGGAGTTAACTTTTTTTTTTACCACTTACTTCCATAAACTATGCATCATCTATGTGAGTTTTCATTAATTTTTGTGAACACACACTTTGAATACAACCGTGAAAGAGTGTGCACCTGAGTGAGGACCTATATCATAGTCTTTATTTTACTTCACAATGGTTCCAGCAATAGTGGAGAATTATACCGCACTTCTCAATTTATTGGTGCAACACAGTGAAGAATTTTATATCACAGCCACTGAACTTTAAAAGGTCTGGTGTGGCTTGGTGTTAAACCAACATGTCTAGATTAAATATGGACTAAGCTGATTTGAAATTTAAAACTACTTGAAAGTCATGCCTTCTCTGTTTCAGAAAAAGTGATATGATTCCCACACAAGAGCACATATGTTGAGCGGGCCCTGACTCTGTGTGTGTGTGTGTGTGTGTGTCTGTAGAGTCTGCTTTCATGTGAGTGTCTGTGAGAGCACATGTAAGTCACAGTGCTAGGATGATAATAAAGGACATCCCAGGAAATTGCTGAAAGATTCTTAAGAGAGATTTCATACAGAAATTAAAAAATGAGACAGAAACTTACAAAGATTAACACACTGTCATTAGCTTACTTATACCAGAATCTGGGGAAAACCACTAATTTCCTATTTATAGGGCCTCCTTTCAGTAAGAAGATCTAATGATTTGATCAAAAAGTACTCCTTAACTATTTTACTAAATTTTCATTATTGATTTTGACTTTTGTGTATACTAAATTATATACAGATATAAGCAATTCTTCACAACATAAAATTTAAGCAAAGGCTTTATTTTCCTAAAATAATGATTGAATTAACGAACACAATGGGAACTTTTTTCACTTGTATCCAAACATTTGAACCTATAAGCTATGATTTCAGGGACCATCCACCTCTCTTATTTAGAAAAGATTCTTCTAAGATATGAAAATATACCATAAAACATAATGTCAGCAGAAACAAGATAGAGCCAACCCAAGACAAAAATAATAAAGAAATTGCAAGTTTAGACTGTAACAAAGTCATTAGAAACAACAATTTTTCTCATCAGTGGCATTTTTAAGACAATATAAAGGGGAAATAGGATGAAATTATAAGATTTGGGAACTGAGCTGTATTATTCGCTAAATACAAAGATTTTAACTTAATTGTTGAAAATGATTATCAACCCAATCCTAAAGATTTAAAATATACCTTTAAACTTCCAAACAATATATAAGTTTCTAAATCGTATCATTTCAAACCATTTTCCCCTTAATTAAAAATGTAATTTTTTTCATTAGTCTAGCTTTTATGAGCATAGATCTTATATGTAAACATGGAATAAGCTACATATACTTGAGTCCTCAAAAGCTGATTATGACTCCTATCACAAGAAAGCAGACAGACCAGAAGATAATAATATGTATTTCTTTTCAGTGGACATCTACTAAAAATATAAAGATTTGCCTTGGGAAATGAATCTCAGATTTTGCTCATTTAAAATTTAGTCAGCAAAGGACCCTTAAAAACTTAATACCTCTTGGCAATCATGGGTCATTAGCACTTTCCATTCATTTATATTTTGTTGTGTTTTGGGAATTGAGTATTCTGGGGAAGAAAGGTAGCCTGACAAGAAAGTGATTGAGTCAGCCCCCTTGATAGTTGGGATGACAGAAGGTGAAGAACTGTAGCTGCAGCTGACAACTTCTTTAATATGAATCACTTATAAATATTTACAATTCATAATTCAACAATAACTATATTGGTCGCACATAAACAGAAGCATGTGATGGTTTGTTTGGAATCCTGATCACTACTGTTTTGAAAGGAGTGTCTTTCTATTAGGAAATGTTTTTAGCCAATTCATTTGGAAAAGACTATTCTTTCGTAGGTCTCATCATTATCTAATAGATAGCTTCCTCTTGCAGTTTACCTATCATATTTTATTTTTTGCAAGAAACATAGTTTGCATGACCAAAGATTAACTTCCTCTTCCAGTCTGTCATGATGTTTATTTAGGTGGATACATTTAAATTATATTTCCACTAGAATACATTACAAAGTAAATTTAGTACTTTTTTTTGCAATACCATACACTAGCTACCTTTTAAACATAAGAATTACCATCACTGCAAAATCTGTAAAGGAAAATATTGTGAAATACAAAAATCTACAATAATCTGTTAGTGTTGCATCTAATTTTCATTTTCACAGATTTCATTATTGCTTCCCTGATGTAACCAGGAGGATTTAAATGACCAATGGGGTGGATACTCCTTTCTTTCTGACCTGATGAGTAATGAGGTAGACAACCTCCTGACTCATTATGCCTTCAATTGTGGAGTGGGAGTGCAGTTAACTTTCATAGCATAGAAAAAAGTACATATCGTTTATGACAATGAAATATAAAACACGTGGAATTATAATCTATGCATTTTAACATCTTTACTCAGTAATTACACAGAAAATTCACTAACAACGAGGATCTTTAAGAGTTTCCTCTCTATTATAGCACAAAACATGAATATTTTATATTCACGTGTGTATACATCATTCATACTTCCTGATTTTAGAAAGAACATTATAATTTCTGAAACAGAGAATATAGTCACTGGAAGGTACACTGGTTTTAAAAATAGACTCCCTTTAAGCAGTGAGAAAGTTTACTTCAGAAGTAGCATAAATAAGGGTAAGAAAGCTTTTTAAAAATGTGGTCTTTTCTTTAACAACTATTTCTGAATCCTTCCTGCTTCTCTTATGAAAATGTATGTGTGCACACATGTACATGTTTAGTAATTCTGGTGTAAAGAAATCGAGAGTTTATAGGGAAGTATCAGAATCACTTAAAATGTCTATTTCCCTTTGAATTTGTATCATACATAAATAATAATAAGACTACAGAATCTACTTGTCATGTATCATACTTCGGTATGTAAACAATTTACTGACTGGCTTTGCATGAGAGTAGGGCTCATAATTTTCAGTCTGAAAATGACATATACAAATAAAGGAACTAAAGCATGGAAAGTAACATATTTTGGTCTTGTGACTAATGGTAACCTGGTGCTATTGAATTACTGAACTGTGTCTGAGAACTAATGAGAAAATTTTCCCAGGGGAATCTTTATCCAGTGCACTTGGAGAGCACCTCAGGGACCTATTCCGAGTCTGTCACCTTCCCCGTCTCATTGACACTCCACTTCTTTACCACCATTACACTGTGCAACCATTTCACTTCACACCTCACGATTAGAATATTAAAAGGAGAGAATACTATACGACTTGTTCCAGATAGCAGAGTTGTTTTTGACACTTAGAATAGAAATTGTCACCAGAATATCACAAAGACATGAGAGTCTCCAACTGAGTAGAACATTCTAAAGCTTAAAGCTATTTTATTTTACAGCTAATGAAAACTTCCAAGAAATCTCTTAATAGCACATAATTCATTTACTCAGAGTTATTTAAGGGCTGCATAATTTTAACCACAAAGAATAACTGTACTTTTGCCGTTACAAAAAAAATGATTCTGCCATAGATTTTAGCTTGGGTCATTATTATATTGATCTTTTGTTGGTTATTGTTTCATTTGATCTTATGTATACTTGGATAGAAGGTATGCTCCTAGACAGAGGGTGGCATTCTTGTATCGGGTGGTAGTTAAGATTAGCACTGTTACCCACAGAGGTCTTACTGTAGTCAACAAGGGCAGTGTTATTACTTCTAGAGCTAAGAAGGACATACTTAATGGAATACTCCTACTTTCTGATACAAAGGAATAAAGAAGGGGGAAAGATAAGACCATTTAAGAACAGCTCCCACTATTACAGTGCTATATATATATATATATTTGTTTTAGCAATAAATTATTAATTAGGGAATTCTCTTCGGAAAAATGAGAGCTATTTTTTTTAATCAGAGGCAAAATCCCTCCTACCAAAAAGATAAAATTAGTACTGATATGTTATTTTTGCCTTTCAAAAAACATGATAACTGCCTCCGTGGCTTCACTATATTCCTATAGCAGAGTAAGCATTATTATTTACATTGCTGAGGTCAGGCTATTCAATTAAGACCATCACACAATCATGCAAAAGACCCTCCCATGCACATTTTGGGTTGGAATTTATTAGTTCTGCCAATGACCTTAGCAGTTATCTGTATTTTGCAAATATAATTTGCATAATAAATAAAATCCCCTTATTAATAATAGTACTGCTACACTTGCTTTTGCCTCAAATTAGCCAATCTGCACTATTTTTAAGGAATGGTCAAATTCATATGCTTATGTGGCCAAATGTAGACAAATATTTTAGAGACAATATTCTACAGAATGATACACTTCTGGGCGCCTGGGTGGCTCAGTCGTTAAGCGTCTGCCTTCGGCTCAGGTCATGATCCCAGGGTCCCGGGATTGAACCCCGCATCGGGCTCCCCGCTCAGCGGGAAGCCTGCTTCTCCCTCTGCCACTCCCCCTGCTTGTGTTCCCTCTCTCACTGTGTCTCTCTTCAAATAAATGAATAAAAATTAAAAAAAAAAAGAATGATACACTTCTTCCATTCTCCTTCCATAACAAAGTCTCCTTTTTCTATAGTTCAAGATGTTTCATTATTGGAACTCATTTGGTCTAGAAACAAATGTAGTCCTGGTTTGGTCACTCAGGTTTACACTGTGAATGTGCATGCTGGAATTTGGGTTTTTTAAAATTTTCATTCCTGAATTGACCTTAATAACAATTCCCATGTCAGAACCTTATTGCAGAACACAAAGGGATTAACGTAAATTCTGAAGTTCCCTGGTTTCCTTCAGGACACACCCTCCTTAGAATCCATTTGTAATGGAGCATTTTGGATAGAGTTATCTATGGAGAACTATCTATCCATTTTTATTGAAGACTGATTTATTATTATTTATTTGAGAGAGAGTGCGGGGTGGGGAGAGGAGCAAAGGGAGAGGGAGAGATAGTCTTAAGCAGACTCCTCCATATTGAGCGTGGAGCCCAATGTGGGGCTCGATCTCACAACCCTGAGATCACAACCTGAGATGAAACCAAGAGACGGACAATTAACTGACTGCAACCCAGGTGCCCCTGGAGAACTATCATTTTGAAGGAAGACTTAAGAAAGAATTCATGTAAGTTTATCAGTGTAATATGTAAATCCAGGGAAAAGGAAAAGGATGAACTGGACTCAGCATCCTGGTATCATTTATGCTTTCAGTGTTCACTGAGCATTTGCTTTTGCTACCTCTGATCCACTTTACAATGTAAAAGGTGGAGTTGATCTTATCCCTCTGTCTCATGGATCTTTCTTTCCATTGCAAAAAGACATATAAGAGCTAATTTTGGCTCTTTTCCTCTGCTACAATTCTAAAAACATTATTCTTTTGATATATAATGTAGATCTGTCACCATGTCTATTAATTTAATGTGATAGAATCAAAAGATAAGGACCAGAAAGCTCTAATTTCGGGTTTAATATCTGTATTTAAGTACTCAAGTATTAAAGTGATATTTGCCTGGCAAGTTGACTTTAGAATGTTTTTCCACATAGTATCTTGAGCTTAAGTAGATGAAACCTTGTGACTCTTGAGTGGTAATGATTCAAAATATAATTCACATGAGGGAGTTAAACACACACTTATAATAAGCCTACATGAGCCGTCCATTACAAGGGTTTCCTTCATTTTCTATGCCAGAGTCACAAACTAACTTCAAACTTTGTCCCAGAGATGAAATCAAAAGTTCACCTCACATACATGAAAAGGACATCTCTACAGATTTAAACCAAGACTCGATTATTCAGGAGCAGCTTATTTGGCTCGTGGCTAAGTCAAAGTTTGCTACTTCTGGGCATGTTTGACTATAGGGAACTCGCCCTCATTTTCATCCCTTAGCCTGTTCTGAAGTATGTGAAAAACACACAACTTCATTTTTACTCATGTGGTTTTGAATGGGCTCTTATTTGACTCATCTTCTTTAGAAGTGGAAAAAAAAATAAGAAAGCTTTTACATGTGCAGGGATTTGGGGATTTAGTCTCTTTCTTCTCTTTTCCATTTCTTCTTCCCCTTGACAGAATTTCCGGTCTTCAGGCATTTGTAAGGTCTCTGCTTTACTCTTTCAAACCAATCCCTGATATATGGGTGGGGAGACGGGGGATACTGGAAGCAGGAAATGGATTCCTATCCATAGGACAACTCAGAACTTTGGGGATTGCAGGTCACCAGCCCAGGCAGAACACTTCAGCTGAAAGTGTCTCAACACAGCTTAGGCCAATAGGATGGAAGCATTTCAGGGAACGAGTCTTTTTGGATCCAGTCACTGAGGTGCAAAACTCTATCCTGGCACACTGCTCTACACTGCATACACTCTTAAAACCCACTTTTTTTCCTTTTTAACTTGTTACCTCCAGTACATTTGCTATGTAAGTTTTTAATTTCAGTACTACCCTAACCATGCAAATGAGACCTTTTTGGGAAAACAACAAATAAAAAGAGATGTACTCATCTCACCAAAGATCCAGATAATGTCAGAGGAACCACACTCTTAAAAGGGAACAGAGAGGGGCGCCTGGGTGGCTCAGTCGTTAAGCGTCTGCCTTCAGCTCAGGTCATGATCCCAGGATCCTGGGATCGAGTCCCACATCGGGTTCCCTGCTCCGCGGGAAGCCTGCTTCTCCCTCTCCCACTCCCCCTGCTTGCGTTCCCTCTCTCGCTGTGTATCTCTCTGTCAAATAAATAAATAAAATCTTTTAAAAAAAAAAGGGAACAGAGAGTCTTGCTAGTGAAATTAGGAATGACTGCAAAATGATTTCTTCAAAGGATAAAATGTATGTGCCAGTAGAAAAGGTGTGTGAAAACTTTGAAACCACTTTCGACTCATGATTGAATTCATGCAAAAAGAGCCAATTTGAACTTCATTTATCAATCAGTTTGATTCACAGTAAGATAATATAAAATAGAGGGTCATGTTTTCCATTGCTAAAGTTTTCTACATTAGTACATTTGGTATTTTATTTTTAGTGTCAAAGAACTGAGCTGACACTTTGAATCAGAGTCAATTTATTTCAGCAAATATTATAAATTGATACCTGGTTTATATTTCTGTTGTTTTGATAATCCATGGCTGAACTGATTTCCCCCACACTATACTGCTATAACTTTAAAGTGTCATTTGAGAACAGAGAGATTTTATTTTCTCATGATCTTATGCAGTTGAAGAAAAAATTCTTTGAGGTGTTTTTGGAGAGATTTCTTTTTGGCTATGTCTATACAGTGTCCAAATAAACAGTGAAAAGTTGAAAAGTTCAGTCAATTCCCTGTGTTATTGGCTTTGTAGACACCAAATAAGAGGTTAACTCTAAATAATATACTAACATTTTCAATTAAAGTAACTTGTCAATTTAGTCCAATTAGTCGAAACCTTTGTGCACATTGTTAAAAGTCTTTAGCTATTCAAAGACATATTTACACATAGTTAGAGGCTCTGAACTTTGCAAATGTAAGTTCAGTACTACATAGGCCTAGGTCTAGTGTTTGTCCCTCTTTGATTTTCTTAGTTTTCTCCATAAAATCCAAATACAAAAATGAAAAGTAATTAGAATTTTTTTCTCTACTAGTTTCCCATTGAAGTCTAGATTTAGGGGCTCTTTCCTCTACGCAAATCACCAAATATCTAGGAGCTAACTACTGAGAAATGTAGATAAATGAAAATCTCTGCTTTCAAGGAGCTTTGCATTAGTGGGGGGAGACTGCCTCCAACTGACTTAATAACAAATACCATTTTCAAGGAAATTAATTCAGAGGTACAAGCAACATTTTGAGAAAAGTACAAAGAATGAGCAAAGAGTTTTTGAAAGAATAAGCACTAGTGCCCAGATTTAAGGGATAAGATTTAAAATTCAGGGGAAGGGCATTTAGAATAAAAGAATAAGTAAAATATTAACTTACATGAGCAAATGAGTCTCTGTTCTAGTGTAGACTGTGTAGAGAGACATAGTGGATATTTCAGAACCTGAAAGGGAACAATGAATAAAATGATTATATCAAATTATTTACGACAGACTCTGAAACAAGATATTTTATAATCTTTTTTTAACAAAAATTCCATGTTTAAAGCTTTTAGTGTGTGACTAGTCAATTTAATTTCACTCTTAGGTATAGCAAAGTATTTGCAGGCTGTAAATCACTCACTGGGAAGTCAAATTTATCTGACTCACATAATAGTGAAAAAGATTTTAAGAAATTTCTAAAAATGTTAAAGAAAATTTTCAAAAATTTTTAAAGATTTTTTTAAAAAATTAGGAAATTTCTAGCTACAGAAAAGTATATGTGTTAAAACTTAGGAATTTTATATCTAAAGAGAAGGGAGAAAAATATTATCCCACCAAAAATAGGTATAGATGCATTACCCATTATTCTTTTTGACAGTAAGGATCAGAAAATGGATTTTCCATGACTAAGAACTTCAGGGAGGAATCATTAAGGGTTCTCAGTTACGATACCCAAAGTGTTTTCCAATTCTGTGGCTCTGTTGGTGTTCTGGGACCATTTTGCTGGACACACTGAAACCACACTTCAGCAAAGCAAAGGCACAGTGCTTCCTGGATTCAGTCTACCTTCTGGGATTCAAAGAGGAGAATGAAGGCAACTAATTTAAATCTTGGAACATTAACTAGTTGTGAAGTCTTTGTTGATATGATTCTGGGCACGTAGTCATAGATGGAAATGAAACAGAATCCCTCTCAAAAAGTCCATCAAAGCATTTCTTTCATCTGTGTGTGTTGCTTGTTGAGAAGTTTCCAACCACAAAGATCATACTACTTACACTCTCTGCCAAACTATTTTGAGTAAGTAGCATCCAGCTCATGGGACTCAATGCTAAATTAACACTGAAGTTTCTCAAATTCATCCTAATTGTTCTTAGGTTTCAAATTGGCATTCTTTGGAACCCTTGATGAGTCAGAGGGCTCCAGTGATGGGGTTCCAAAATACACTGTAGAAATATCACATTCTGCCAAGAGAGAGGATACAAGCTTTCTATCTGATTTGGTGACCCAGTTGTATGGTAAGACTGGAAGATAGTGCTACACCAGGGATTCCGGGTTGAAAATACCCTCTGGAGAATACTAGAAGTTTGTATGTGCTGGCTATCACTCTTCCAATTTTATTTTTATTTTACAGATGTAATTTTTTGGTAAAGACTTAATTGAGAGCTTGGGTATTCACATATAACAAATTTAAATTTGACTTTTTGAAATCCATTTTCTTAAAGGAAATTTGACCAGATGCCATAAGGAACTTCCCACTTGCCCCTTTCTACATGCTCCAATCTCCAACCATGGTTCTTCCCTCCGTATTCTCTTCTTTGCTTTATTCACATTTTTTTCTATCCTGACTCATATCAACATTGTCATATTCTTAAACATAGAAGTTAAAACAACTAAGTGTTTTGCTGTCCCAATCTAGGTAATGATTGCATAAGGTCATTTCATTCCTTTTCAAATGGGCCCTTCTAACTCATTTCCTATTAAGAGACTCTTCAAATGTTTTGGTGACTTCCCCCGGAAATGAATTGTAAAAATATCATGTATCACCTTGGAAATTTTTCATCTGAAACTTTTCATAATTTTCATAAGCTTAAGCAGCTGTAAATATTACAATTTCTAGTATATTCTAAATAGCACAGTTTAAGTAGAGTTTAAATCAATTTAAATTTAGAATAAATAATTGATGTTAAAAGTACATTGAGAAGCATATTAGGAATGGTGGAAAAAGGACTTCTGAAAAATCTACTCCTCCACAGAAGCAATGAGAACACTGGCAAAAATAATCAAAGTCAACTTTCCCAGAATCTAAGAAATTTAACCAAAGGCTTACAACAATCCAAGGAGCATCGATCAAGAAAAATGGCTAAATCTCAGTAAAAACATGAGCTTTGTGTCATTTTAGCTTTCCCTATTCCCATCCTCCTCTCTCCAGGTCCACAGCACTCTTGAAAACCAGCAGCCTCACAGCTAAGGTGGCTGTAGAAATGAGCAACCTAGTAGCCACTGGAAGAAATAGATGGGTTTGGAGATCCTAAAAAATTCCACAACCAGAAAAATATCACAGTTTTGAAGGTTCTCTAAAAAAGTTCCATTCTCAAGGTTTGCCTTTATGTGATCTGACTCAGAGCTTGCTCTGTGTGAACAGCCATATTCCTAGAGCATTTGTTGAAAGTGATTAGTGGCAATTATTTAACATTAAAGCAGCCTGAGGTGGAGTACTAGTCAGTGCTAATAAGAAGCTGAATAAAAATCTTAAAACGAAGGGGTGCCTGGCTGGCTCAGTTGAGAGAGCAGGTGACTCTTGATCTTGGGGTCTTGAGTTTCAGCCCCATGTGAAGCATATAGATTATTCAAATAAATAAACTTTAAAAAAAAATCTTTTTTTTTTTTTAATTTATTTATTTGACAGAGGGAGACACACAGCAAGAGAGGGAACACAACCAGGGGGAGTGGGAGAGGGAGAAGCAGGCTTCCCACAGAGCAGGGAGCCCAACGCAGGGCTCGATCCCAGGACCCCGGGATCATGACCTGAGCCGAAGGCAGACGCTTAACGACTGAGCCACCCAGGCGCCCCAACTTAAAAAAAGTCTTAAAGGAAAATCTGGAGAAAGATATTTCCAGCTGTAAAGATATATTCCTGAGAATCTAGAATACCAAGCACATGTGCAAAGCTCCACACATCTCAAGATAAAACTGAGAATGTCCTAATCATTCATCTCTAGATGACCTTGAGGCTCTTCACAAGTAGGAACAGAGGCCAAGGCGGAGTAGACTGCCTGCTGGAGCACTGACGTACACCTTCAAACCCAGGGAACCACTTGGCAAAGGCTTGGAGATTAATTAAAGACATATAGGGTAATCTCTGTCCCATCATTAACCGACCACTCAGCTCACTAAGCAGAGATTTCAGCGCCTGCACACAACAAAATACAGACTTCACAAACTCAGTCCAGTGAAATCACTAAACAACAACAACAAACAAGGGTGCCAAGTAAATTCGATGAGTAAAGAACAGTCTTTTTAACAAGGGGTGCTGAGCAAGTGGATATCTACATGCGAAAGAATGAAACTATACCCCTAAATCGCAAAATATACAAAAAATAACTCAAAATATATCATAGACCTAAATGTAAGCACTAAAACTCTAAAATTCTTAGAAGAAAACTTAGGAGTAAATCTTTATGACCGTGGGTTTGGCAATTTCTCCATAGATATGACACCAAATGCACAAGTGACAAAAATAACAGATTTCTTAAAAATTAAACCTTTTATGCTTCGTAAGACACCATCAAGAAAATAAAAATACAACCCACAGAATAGGAGAACATATTTGCAAATTGTGTATCTAATAAAGTACTTGTATGTAGAACACAGAAGAACTCTTACATGTCAACAATAAAAAGACAAATAACGCAATTAAAAATGGACACAGGATTTAAATAGACATTCTTCCACAGAAGATATACAAATGGCCAATAAGCACATGAAAAGATACTCAGTATCATTAGTCATTAGGAAAATGAAAATCAAAAGCATAATGAAATATTTTATACCTACTGGAATAACTAAAAATAAGAAGAGACATTAATAAATTTTGTTAAAAATATGAAGTTGGCATGCTCCTACATTGCTAGTGAGACCTCTTTAAAAAACACGTCAGCAGTTCCTCAAAATATTAAACATATAATTGCTATATAACTCAGCAATTCCAGTCCTAGGTATATATCCAAGAGAACTGAAAACAAATGTCCACACAAAAACTGGTACATGAATGTGCACAGTAGCATTATTAATAATAGTGCAAAAAGTAGAAAAATAACAAATCCCCATCAACTGATTAATAAAATGTAGAAATCCATAAAATGAAATATTATTTGGCCATAAATAGGAATGAAGCTCTGATTCACACTATAACATGGGTGACCCTTGAAAAAATTATGCTAAATGAAAGAAGCCAATCACAAAGACCATAAATGGAGGATTCCATTTATATGAAATGTCCAGAACAGATAAATATGAAGAGACAGAAAATACATTAGCAGTCCCAAGGGGAAAAAATGGAGAATAATGCTAATAGGTACAGTTTTTTTCTTTGGGATGATAAAAATGTTCTACATGTAGACAGTGGTTATGGTTGCATAACTTGTCACTATGCTAAAAACTGTATTGTATACCATGAAAGGAGACTTTTTATGATCTGTAAATCCTGTCTCAATAAAGCAGTTACTTAAAAAGTAAATGAACAGATTTTATTTACAGTCAGAAATTAGGCATTTAGTCAACCTCTTCTGCGCGGGAGGGGATGCTATATTATCAATTTAGTGTTTCCTGATTAAAAGTGAGGCTGAATAACTTTATAAGTGTTTATTAGACATTTGCACTTATTTCAACTGTTTAGTGATTTGATTTCTTTTAATTTTATTTTATTATAATTAATGTATAAAAATTACCTACTTAATAATATCAGTGATCAAATAAATTGAAAATACTTTCCTAATTTAAGGCTTAATTTTTTGTTTCTAGTATTGATTTACATACAAAACTTCAAAATTCTATATACTAAAATCCATTTATTTCTTTTTTATGATGTTATTTCATTTTTATAAAGACCCTGCTGTTGTAATATCATAAATACTTGCTTATTTTTGTCTTGTTCTTTTCCAGATTTATGTTGTATTTCATTTTTTAAACAATCTGGATTATATTTTAAGGTATGATATATTTTGGGGAATGTATGGTTAAAAATAATTGCCCTAGCAGTATTTAGAAAATATTTCATCAATTTGCACTGATTTAAAACATCATTTTTATCACATATTCTAGTTTGTTTTTTTTAAAAGATTATTTACTTATTTGACAGAGAGACAGAGAAAGCACACAAGCGGGGTGGGAGGCAGAGAGAGAGGGAGAAGACATATACCAGTTTTTTATTGATACTTAGGTTTGATGATAAGTTTTCTCTTCGTGTACTGGTATTTCCCTATTATTTACTGTACTTTTTATAATGTATTTTAACATTTAAAATCCAAGTACATTAAATAAGCTATTTTTTAAAGAATTATCTTGGCTATTATCAAAAATTTAATCTTAAATGTGAACTTTAGATTTATTCGATAAAGTTTCCCAAAACTTTTTATAGGGATTTTGAGTCACGGTACACAGTATTTAAATGAGAGGGTCTCTAATTATACAGTCTGAGACAATGTTTAATTGTGTCATCTACTTCTCAAAACCTCAGTTTCTTCATCTGCAAATCATAATAATTAAATATCTTAGCCAGTAAGATACCGTAAGTCTCTAAAAAGCATGCATACACCTACACATATTACTTAACACAATGTCTACCCCAGAGTAAAGCATTTTTAAAAAGCTATATAGTGTTTTTTAGAAATTTTAAATGGACTTATAAATTATTTAAGTGAATAATTAGTATCTTAGATTTAGTATGTTTCTAATTCAGGAAAACAACTATTGAAGTCTTTTTTTTTTCTTTTTCTTTCCAAATCTTCACAGATATATTTCAGAGAAGTTTGGAACACATTTTCATCTTAAAATCATTTATAGGTATTACATATTTTCATTGCTTTGTGAATGAAAATATTTGCTACTGTATTAACTAAATTTTTATAGTGATGTATTGTAAACATTGATTTTTATAGCTAATCACATTACTGATCCTGCTTATTAGGTCTAATATTCTTTATCAATTAATCTGAGTTGTCTAAACAATTGTGATTTCAAGCAATGACAATTTTATCTCTTCCTTTCCAATATTAACAGCTCACTTTTTCCTTCTTTTACTGCATTCGCTACAACTTCCAGAACCATCTTGAATAATAGTGATAATAGACATCCTTATATTGTTTTGGTTCCTAATTTTAATAAAAAGTATATTCAAGGTCTCAAAATCAAGGAAAATGCTGGTTATTGTTGAAGTAAATTTGATCATAGTATTTTTTTGTTTTTAATCGTTTTTTTAAAAAGAGATGTTACATTTCATCTAAATCGTTTTTGAAATCTGACAAAATGATGACATCTTTTTCTAAATTATTGATTCAATGATTTACTAAAGTAAGTTTCTCTATTTTGATCCATCCTTGCATTCCTGGAATAAAAATTTTTAACACAAGCACTGAAACCAGACTCCTTATGTTTCCATACTGGCTCTGAAACTTTTAAATACATTAATTTAGGACTATTAACCTCAGTTTCTCCATCTATAAAATGGGGATAATAAGGTTGCTTTCCTCAGGGAATTGTTTTGAAACTTAAAACTGTTAATACATATCACGGTGGTTTATTTTTAACATTCTTTTGGGCTTACTCTGAAATTATTTTGTGATGTTTGTATCTACATTTAAAAGTGCATGGTCAGGGCGCCTGGGTGGCTCAGTCTGACTCTTGATTTTTGGCTCAGGTCATGATCTCAGGGTTGTGAGTTTGAGCCCCACTTCGGGCTCCTCACTGAGCATGAAGCCTGCTTAAGATTCTCTCTCTCCCTCCCCCTCTGCCCCTCCCCCACCTCTGCTTCCCCCCCCTCCAGCCTCTCTCTAAAAAATAAAAAAATAAAAGTGCATTGTACCATATATTTTTGCATACTACACTGGCCAGATTTTGAAGTCATTTCAGAAGATCCTTGCACTCTTTCACATTTTCAAAGTAATTAGGATTAAATTGTATTTAGTGATCTAGTTTTAATTTCAGCCATACATACTGTTTTATGTTCAGCCTTATTTTTTAATTCTCCTTATAAGTTTTATTCCTTTTATTAGCTGTGTTGGTTTCCTATTGCCACTGTAACAAATTACCACAAGCTTAGTGCCTTAAAGCAATATAATTTTATTATATATGTAAACATGAATTTCATAAATTATATAATCTATTGTTTTATTATATATAATATATAAAGTATTCTATATATTATATGCATGTATAGGAAATATAATTATATCAGAAGTCAAAAATGTATCCATAGGGCTGTGCTCTTTTTGCAAGCTCTAGGGAAGATCTATTTCCTTGCTTCCTTGCTTCCCTCTTCAAGACCCTGCTCTTATTCCTTGGCCCATGTTCCCTTTGTCCACCTTCAAAGCCAGCCTCCTCTCTCACCTCCATTTCAGTCCTTACATCTCTCTGACTCGAAGTCTACTGCATCCCTCTTATTGGGTATCTTGTAATTACATTGGGCCCACCTGGATAATTCAGAATAATCTTCCCTTTTAAAGATCTTCAACTTAATCACATCTCCAAAGTCATTTTTACCACATATAACATATTCACAGGTTCCTGGAGTGAAAATGTCACATCTTTGGGAGGCCTACCAAATCATATCAGATTAACTATATTACAGTTTTGCATGTTTTTGGTCTTCTTCAAAGAACATTATCTTGGAGTGATGTAATTTTGCTATTTTTTAAATTATTTTTTATTTTATATTTTTGTGCTTTTTTCAACTCTGGTTTTTTTCATTTGTCCAACTGTTTAAGTTAATAGTTATTTGCTTATTCTTATTTTTAAAGCATTTACAACATCATTGAACTTTTATCTGACTAGACTTTTGGATGCACACCACATACTTTATTTTGTGATGCTCCCATTATTGTCATTTTTAACAATCATAATTTCAGGCTTGACATTCTCCTTGATCTGAGCATTATTCAGGTGAAAAAAACTTTTAATTGCAGGTGACATTTTAAATTTAAATTAGTTATTAATTTCTGGATTTATTGCATGTGTTAAGATAACATCCTAAATACTTTATGCATTTTTGAGTCTAATAAGTTTTTCTTGTGGCTTAATAAGTAACCAGTTTATATAAATTCAATGGTTACTTTTTGGAAGGATACAGGATGTGATATCTAGATATTAATCAGCATTATTAATTTTATTTTATGTCCACTGTAGGGTTATTTCTCTATGCCTAATTTGTAGGCTTTTAAAAGTCCATTATACTGCCATGGGATGGAAAACATGGTCATACTATAGGAACACTGAGATGTTATTCTCAGAATAGTTTCTAAAATTTTAGATTAAAAATTACAACAAATATAAAAGTAGAAAAAAATAAAAGTGTAATTATTTGTGGACAGTAATAATTCATTGCTTGCATGTGTACCTAGCTGACTTTTTTTGCACATGTGCCTACCAAAGCACATTTAGAGAAAAGCAAGGCTTGAATTTAGAAAAGTAAACAGATATTCTTCTTAAAAATACGCCTATTTAATCTGTCTTGCTCTCTATCTCCTGATCTTTTGAAAAAGCTTTTGACTTTGCCTATCCATAGTGGCATTTAGAAAGAGACAAACAGTGACACTTAGAGAATTAAGTATTATAAAAGTATGAGGAACTTGCTTTTCAATAGATAAACTGCTGTCCCAGCAAAAGCCCAATGTTGGTTTTAGCTAGTTTTTCTTTAATCTTCAGGATTGCAGCAGAAAGCTGATACTGAAACCATGTCTGCAAGTTCTAAACTAAATGAGTTTGATGGTGTCAGCTTAACTGGAGCCAAAATAAGCCTACAGTATATGTTTATAGTGTCTGTTTTATACATGTCTGGAGCAAAGGAACTATTGAAGTTGAAATACTTCTCACCCCTGGAGAGGGTAGTCCTTCAATGTCATGACAAAGGTCACTGACAGGTCAACATGGAGAAGACAGCTTCTGGATATCAGAATACAGTTTCTACAACCTGTCAATTCTTCACTTTTACAAAAAACAAACTGTAAAAGTATTTTCATAAGAAAAAGAACACACACACATATTTGTGCACATTTACATGTTCAAGTTTAAAATATTTATCTTTGATGTGTGTATAGAAAAGTGTAAATTGTAAATTGTACAAATATAAATGTGTAAATTTTATATTTGCTAAATTGTAAATTGTAAATTGAACTATTGTTGTATTTGGAAGCAATTTTACTCTGAATTGTATGAAATACTACCAGAAATAAGAAAGCTTCACTTACATATCAATGTAAAAAAATCATGGCTTTGCCCAGGTTAATAGTGAGTGTTACTATTCGGTGCTGAATTAGGTTGCTGAATCAAGTATGAGGAATATAACCCCTATTTCAAAGGAACAGAACATTTTCAAATCCTTCAGCACACATAAAAGACATTAATTTTTATATAAAGTGGTCATCACCTTAATTTCAAATTTCATTTCTCAGAGCATCCCCCACTTTTTGAGAATGATTTTCCAAATGTTGATTTTCTTCAGTTATAAAGACAAATTATTCAAAAAATAACTATCCTAATTATTACAAATTTCATTTTCATGTTCAAGATGCTGGTATGTGGAAGTTAGTATGTGATCTAATGGACCACCCTCAGTATTGATCAACTCATCTATGTGATGTCTTGTTGCGTTGCTATACTGACCTCTGCAGGCTTCTGAAGTTGGGAACAACTGTTTACTTTTGTGCATAGCGCTGTCGGCCATTGTGGACTAAAATTAAGTTTATTGTCACCAAGGACTTGTACACTTCAAATCACTGATAAACTAAGATTTGTTTTTATTCTATCTTTGATAAAGAACTTTGTGTATATACATATATATATATATATATATGTTTTGAAGAATGATTTCAAAAGTAGTATTGGTCATTTATTACTGAATAAATTTCTTGCCTGTTTAAGCTGAAAAATCTCCCTTTAAAATGAACATTTAAAAATCATTTTCATCTTTAACATAGGAAAAGATTATTGGTGGGTTAGCAGTTGCAATGATTTTAGTTGAAAATTGTTCCTCTGCAAATAAAATATGTTGACTCTGATTTTCTCCTGTGTGCAGTTTGGTTCTATTTTTCCATCTGTTACTACTTATTAAACACTTTTCACTTGCAAGTTAGGGAACCACTTACAAACTTACTGAAGCTCAAAGACTGTCTATGAATTCAGATATAAATATTACAAATAGTAAATAAGTTTTCTGAAGTATCTATGCCGAATTCAACTTTATCAAGTAGAATTGTACATTCCTATAAAGAACCAGTCTGTTCTTTCCAGCTTAAGTCTTTTTACCCCTCTGTAATTTGTTTCCAACATTTGTTCGTGCCCAACTATAACTTTCCAATTAGTCTCTGACACTTTTTTTATACATATATATATCATTTGTAACTCATGGTCTACTCTGGTTGATTTGCAGAGCAGTGCCCCAAACTTTATTTATGTTAGCAACAAAAGCATGTTGAACTGCAGCTCTGTGTATGCCTATTTGTGGTTTAACAAATGACAAAATACAGGATACTTAAAAATTTGGTCCTGGAAATGTATTTTTGTCTGGTTTATGTTTTCCTTTGCTTTCTTTGCACTTACTGATTTTAGTAACTATTTCATCCATTTCCTATAGCTACCCAAACTATTTTCTTAAATAGATATAAGAGATATTCAAGCAGCTTCTAGCGCTCCATAAAGTAGTGAAATCATTTATGAAATGAACTTTCACTAATGCATCTTTGAAAATCGAACTGCCCTATGTTCTGCCACCTTCTCTCCATTTATAAAACTACAGATGAAACTGACTCTAGTAGCTCATCTCATCCTAGCTTTAGAGGACTGACTCCTGTGTCCCAGTATTTAAATAGTCTAAGACTCATTATAAGACTACCACTTGAAACATACACTGATGTTAACAATATTTGATCAGTTTAGCCAAAATATACACTTTTATATAAAATATACAGACAAAACCAGGGCAAAAAAAGTATCCTTAATATATTATCCTTAAGAGTTCTTAGAAGAAAAATTGGGAAAATTTTAATAGTGACTATGTATTGAAAATCTTAAGGAATTACTGTTAATGTTTTATGTGTGTTCCAGTTATATTTCTGATAAGTCCTATGTCAGAAATAGAAGTGAACTGTTTCCTGATGAAATACACAATGTCTGGAATTTGCTTCAAAATATTCCAGTGGTTATGTATGGGTGGGGCAGGGAGTGGCTGGTGAATATACAGGTAAAACAACCGTGTCTTTAATAATCTATGGGTGAATACCTGGAGGTGTACTATATTATTCTATTTATATGACTTTTTCCAATAAAAACTTGAAAATAATAATTAATTCATACCTTATCTTCACAATTATTCAACTGAACCATCATCTCAAACGTGGGTAACTGAGGTTCTTCTCTATCCATACTTTTCTAACACAAAAAGTTACCACTGTAGACCCGGTCAGTTTCATGCTCACCAATGACCCTAACTGTCCTTTCTTCTACTTTATGAGTAGCATTTGACTTCCCAAATAAACTACTCTGTTCTATACTATGATATTTCATGCCTACACAACTTTGCATATATTATTCCATCCCATTCTCCACGTGTCTACTCTTCCTCTTGTTCCTTCGTAAATGTATCATTTCTTCCAAAAATCTCTGATTTAGTTAAAACCTCAAAAAAATGGCTAGTTATGCAATCCATCTTTTTTCTCACAGCTCTACTTTGCAGTTTTTATTGTTCCACTTAATCACACAGTGTGATTTTGTCAGTTGACACATATCCGACCTAAAGTATTTAAAATTTCATTGAATGTAATTTCACTGAATATAAGGCATGAATTTTATTTCTAATTACATTTTACTTCCCTACTCTTGTTTATTCTCCCCTTCCTTATTCTCTCTTGCCTGTTTTTTATTCATGTTTTACTGTTACAACATATTTTTTCAGGACTGCCTTAAATTATTTTGGGTACATTTTGGAGCAAGTATAAATGAACTAACAATCTTCCTTGCTAATTGTGAAACTCTTCAGGGAGCTGTTGTTGACTTGTGTACACCCAGCAATAAAATAATCTTCAACTGAACTGAGAAAACAAACAAAATTTAAAAGAATGGCTGGTAAATTATTTACCATAGAAGGAGGACAGTGAGAGCTTGCTGGAATTATCCAATTTACAAAGTGCTCTAAAATAAATACCTAAACTTTATTTTCCATTTTATATTTTTAACGTATAGAGTTATTACTTTTGTTACATAAAACCGGATGTACTTTACTGATTTGGAGCATTGTTATTATCGCCATTCATTAAAATCATGTAGTATTCTTTTTGTTGTTGTTGTTTTGCCTTAGAAAAACAAATATTTAATAGTTACAATGTGAGATCAAAGTACATATTACTTCACAGGTTGGTCAGTTTGTTTTAGACAAATTGTAAGTAATCATGAGGACAGATTTGTACACATGCTAACTTACAAACATATTTTCAAAGCTAAGTGTAGTTTTTATCTTAAACAATCAAGTATTCTTTCATTTATTATAGTGAAATTAATAATCAACATAAAAAAGTAATGGGAAAGTGGAAGATATAATTCTGCTCTTAAGTGTTTTCATGTAATTTCAGTCCCCTTTAAATAATATACCTGGATTATGAATAATTATAACTATGGGCTATAAAATCTAAGCAACTTTATTAAAATTCATAAATTTTCAGAATAGGAAAATGCCATATGCAAATATTTTTAATATAGTAGACCTTTATGGTAGCATTCAGTCTAAAATGCAATAGAACTATTAGGTCATATTTAGCGTGTTAAATTGTCAGACATACTTGTATAAATACCAACAGGAATAGACAGAAACTTAGTTGTTTTAGGAAAGAATGAAGATATTACTATAATCCTCCTGTCCATGAAATTTACTTTTATATTAACAGTTTTAACCATGACTGTAAATAGAAGCGAAGGGCTGGCTTTACCACGGGATAAGTTCAGGCACCTTAGGGCTTACATGATGTGTGTGTCCATGAGCTGCCCCTTCCCCCCTCTCACCACTACTGCAAAGGGATTATGCTGTGGCTTTCAGATCAGCAGTCAACAAGGGAATCAGTAACTCCAGTATAAGAGATCATTTGGCAAGTTTAAGTTATGCTCTCAAAACAGGCTTCCAACTTTTTCTATAACATTATCTTGGAGGGGGATATGGGTGAGACAAAAGAGCCTCCCTTGAATGCTATGCTTCCCTCCTACACTGGTTAGGAGTGGGGGGTAATAACAATAATAAAGAAAAATCGTATCATTTACTCCCAGCTTATTATTGCCATACAATCTGCTAAACTCAACGTTCATAGT
The DNA here is from genome assembly GCF_004348235.1 of Phoca vitulina. Taxonomy (NCBI): domain Eukaryota; kingdom Metazoa; phylum Chordata; class Mammalia; order Carnivora; family Phocidae; genus Phoca; species Phoca vitulina. The sequence goes on along the minus strand of NW_022589707.1, from coordinate 26,886,962 downwards.
CCCTTGCTGTAAATAATTTGTGTGATTTCAGATTTGTCTCTTGACTTATTCATAAGTATTATTTAGATTAAAAACCTGGAGCTGGACATACAATAAACAAAAAAATAATTCACTTGTTTTAACTTGCTAGGACAAATAACAGGTTCAGACAGGATAATATTCTTCTTCCACACTGAATCCAAAATATAAACCAAGACACTTTGAGAGAGAATTCTTTAAGAATTTCTTTTAAATTTTTGTATCAGAGACAAGGTATGATTTTATAATCACAGCTTCAGATGTGCAAAATTATATTATTCTTTATTTCTCTATAACTTAACTTAGCTCATGACCTCCATTTTTATATAATCCTGTCCTTTTTAGGTACACTCAGCCATTTTCAGCTTAAATTTGACAATTTGAGATTATACTGCCTTTTCCCATGTTTCATCCTATCTCTCTATGAGCAATCACAATTCAGGGAGGTTGGGAGGAGCTAACTAGTGCATCACCATCCTCCAACTTCCTGTAACTTGTACAATCCCCTTAGAAGCATTCATCTGTGGCACCCAGTCCTACTGCATCAATGACCTCCAGCAACCAGGGTCATGAATTCTCTTTAAGTCTCAATCTGAAACCCCTTCAGGTTCATTGGCCAGTGCTCAGCTACGTCTTGGTCCTTCCTCACCTCATGAGAGGCCTAGAATCTTTAACATAACCTCCCATGTATTGTATTGAATCCAAGAGATTTTGTATGGCTATGTAAGGCCAATTTAAAAGTAAAAAAGAAATTTTAAGAAGTAAAAGAAACAGGTAAAGTTAATCATTAATATAGTGTATTTAACTCATATACGCAAATACTAATAAAATATCTGCTTTAATTTTGGGAAAAAATCCCAGATCCAAGAGAAGTTTTATGAAATACCAAAGAAATTTTTTTAGTATATTTTTATTCCAGCTTTAAAAATGACCTCTACAAGGCTTGATAGACTTAAAAAAAAAATAAGTGGTTTGGCAATTTATTAGAGTTTCAATCACCCCTTCTTTTTTTTTTTAATTTTTAAAATTTTATTATGTTATGTTAGTCACCATACAACACATCATTAGTTTTTGATGTGGTGATCCACGATCCATTGTTTTCGTATAACACCCAGTGCTCCATGCAGTACGTGCCCTCCTTAATACCCATCACCGGGCTAACCCATCCGCCCTCCCCTCAATCACCCCTTCTATCCATTGCCCACTAAAAAGAGAAGTACTCCTCTAATGTTTTCGTCTCGAGGCAGTATGTGCTACTTATTCATAGACACAGTTAAAATCTAAAGAGATCAGGAGCGCCTGGGTGGCTCAGTTGTTGAGCATCTGCCTTCGGCTCAGGTCGTGATCCCAGGGTCCTGGGATCGAGCCCCACATCAGGCTCCCTGCTTGGAGGAAGCCAGCTTCTCCCTCTCCCACTCCCCCTGCTTGTGTTCCCTCTCTCGCTGTGTCTCTGTCAAATAAATAAATAAAATCCTTAAAATAAATAAATAAATAAATAAAATCTAAAGAAATCACACCCTAAGATCTTTATAAAGGCTCAACGACTGTTAGGGATAGAATTCAGAAATAATATTTATAAAAATTATGATAACCTTACTGTATGATGCTTGACTAATTTCTAGTATATCCTACTACCTTAAACATTTTGAGGAGTAAGTAAGTAATTTTTATTTTATAATTATATTTGTTCAGACTTAACTTGATAAGTTAAACATTTTACAATTCTATTTATTCTATTTATGCCAAATCTGAATATTACTCCACTTCTCAGGCTAATGTTAGATAACAAGCTAATGTAGAGCAAGATACCATTCTATTAAAACTAGTTAATGGTATGGAAAGAACACCAATAGAAGCAACTTCTCTATTCCCTTTTATAAGGTGTGGTGGGATTCATCTTCAGTCTTTCTCCCAACCAATATGACCACCACTGCCACCATATACATAGTGAACCACCAATGGTAAGGGACCAGGATCTCAGGTATGCTATTTATTCTAAATACAATGTACTTCTTTGTCCAATGAGATCAGAGCATCATCCTGCTGATTCAATCTTAATGGAAATTTTATCCTACCAACACATGTCACCACTTAATTCTTTACCTTATTTTGACTAGGGTCAGAAGAGCTTTACTAAGTGATCAAGTTTCTCTATGCTTTGGTCTAAAATGTGAAGAAAAAGAAAAAGATGGTCAAATGGCACACATCCAAAGCATTTTAAAATGTTGGTAACTGTGCTTCATAAATTGGATAATTTTATAAGTGAAAGGCTCTGTATTATTAAAACTTAGAACATCTTTACCTAGAAAAAAAAAAAAAACATTTTCTGTTAAACCCATTAGACCATGTAAGTCAGCACAGTATGTCTTAGGGTTGTATTTTAATTTTTTTATTTTTTTTAAAGCTGATTTGAAACAATTCAGCTGTGTCAGATGGAAAGGTCACAAAAGAGTTTCAAATTCTGGGTGACTATGTGATTGGTGAATTAAAAGAGAAAAGTGTTAGACTGACATTCACAATATGTTTTCACATTTATATTTTTGCTTTTTCATAGTTCCTTTTTTCTGTCTCTTGTACCTTATGATAAAATGCAGAATGGAAAGAAAAATGACTGTGAATCACCAGCCATGGTTCTACCCACACCATTAACTAGTTGTCAAATTTGTGATAAGCCTATTAACTTCTCTGAGCTTCATTTTTCTTTGTGTTTCATTTAAAACATTAATAATATGCATATTCCTTTCCTTTATTTAATATACTTGACATAGTTGAGGTCCTGAATAAAAGGAAAGGACCATATTGAAGGGGTAGTGTCAGGTTTAGAAAAATGTTCAGATAGTTCCTGGACCTGGTATCTACATCACAGGAGCAGATAAACAGTAATAATAAACCTGATTTCTTAGCTGACTAAGTGATGGAGTCAGCTCAGTAGAATGGTTCCCAACTTAAGAAGATAGAACTGTGTATCACCAGAAACAACGGGATTCAGAAGATAATTGAACATTTATTTAGACACAGCAATAAGCACTGTATCTTAATAAACACTGTTGCTTCATATAATGGGAGAAATTATAAAATGCATATTTGAAGTCAAATAGTTCGAATTACATGTTATTTATACATTGGGCCAATTTTTTTCAGCTATAAATCTAGCAAAAAATATGTTATTACCTGTCCAGATTTGTGTTTGATGAAACTCTAATCCATCTTGTCTCTAATTTTATTTTATTTTTTTTTAAGATTTTGTTTATTTGACAGAGAGAGACACAGCAAGAGAGGGAACACAAGCAGGGGGAGTGGGAGAGGGAGGAGCAGGCTTCCCACTGAGCAGGGAGCCCAATGCGGGGCTCAATCCCAGGACCCTAGGGATCATGACCCGAGCCGAAAGCAGACGCTTAATGACTGAGCCACCCAGGCGCCCCCCCCCCCTTTTTTTTAAGTTGTCTCTTAAGTTGTCTCTAATTTTAAAGGGGAAACTCCTCTCCTCCCAACTAGAATAACATCAAAAAGATGCAAATGTCAAAGGATAGGAGGAGAAGCAGCAGGGGAAATACTAGTTTGAGCTAAAACAGACTAGTGGAAAATAGTCTATCTTAGATGAGAATTATATTGGGTAGAGCTCGAGAAAAAAAACTCTATATAAGAGCTTATATGGAACTTACTACACGTCAGGCACTGTTCTAAGCACTGTTCTAAGCAGTATTAACTCAATTAGTTCCCATACTCTATAATAGGTTAGATTATTACTCCACACGAGGCACAGGGGCACAGAAGGATTAGGTATTGTGCTCCAAAACACATAATTTTTTTAACTGGCTACTCATCCCAAAACTACTACATCTATACTTTCTAATGTTTTCCATTTTTTTCCTCTCATATCCACATAGTAGCTACTTACTTACTATTCATAATATGAAATTAATTTTGTAAATCATTGTATTTTAATTTCTCTATATATTACATATATATTCTTAGAATTTCAGAGCATTTTTCTATTGAATGACAAGTCATTGTTCCCTCTCAATCATATGGATTGAAGTCATTTTAATGAACCTCAATCTCTAAGTTCTAAAATGGACATCACATTTATAAGAATTTATGAAAAGAATCAGACTGGTGTAGAATGCTGTAATTAGGTGTATAATAAGAGCATCACAATTTGCAGTGCATCCTACAGAGGAATAGCCGCCTACTATGATTTAACTAGGATTGGGCAAATGTGCAGCCCTCAGCGCCATTTATGAATTAATCAGGTGCACAAGCACCTCTTAGGAGCCTTCACACCGAGTGAGGAAATCTCCTAAGGGACATCATATTAAAACAGCCCTACAAAACTCATTAGTAGAAACTACATCTTCCTATTTTTAATTTAAATATATAATAGAAAAAGAAACAACCTCTTTCAATCTATCACTGGACTTGAATTAGGGTCATTGTAATGCAGAAATTACTAAAGTTTTTTGTTTAGTTTCTGAATAAATGTATATTTTATATCCATGCAATTCCAGAACTGAAAGAACTGATATATATTTGATATAGCTAATAATGTATCTAAAACACATATACCTTACAAACTTGCAAACAGACATACATAAATGCTTTATTTCATCCTAAAGGCAATACAAAATGTTTGTGGTTAAAATAATTCCTTTGCGGGCCACCTGGGTGGCTCAGTTAGTTGAGCTTCTGCCTTCGGCTCAGATCATGATCCCAGGGTCCTAGGATCAAGTCCTGCATTGGGCTCCTTGCTCAGCAGGGAGCCTGCTTCTCCCTCTGCCTGCTTCTCCCCCTGCTTGTGCTCTCTCTCTCTTACAAATAAATAAATAAAATCCTAAAAAAAAAAATCCCTTTGTTTAATTTAGGCCAATGCTAATGTCATATGACTTAACTATTATCAGCTTTGAAATTGAACCAAAATTTAGGCAAAGTTGTAAAACGTCACTTTTTTTTTTTTTTTTTTTTTTTGCCTAGCTATTACAGAAATACTTTTTAATGCTTTTAGGCAGAGCAGGTAATATAAAATTTCCAATACTGACTTCAACTTGAGACAAGGATACACGTTAGGAGTTATTAGCACTCTGAAACTTGTGTTAAGTATGACATTCATGATGTCTCCGTTATTAAATAGATACTAGTACGTACTGATTTTCTTATAAAACTTAATAATGATAATGACCTTTCCTTTAGGAATTGGGTTTCCACACTGAAAACACAGGTAGATGATGCCAGACACAGTCTGTAGCAGTCTGTTGAGTTTTCATAAAGAGAAGTTGAAATGCATTTTTCACCTTGGGCTTTGAATACTGATGTGCCATCATGGCCATCAAATGTATATATTTCAGTTCATAGTGAATATAATTAGTGTTACACTCAATTTATTACCTGATTCATTGTCCGTATGCCCCACTGCATCATTCCACTGTGGTGATTTGCACACCAGAGAATCCTATTAAGGGAAGAGCAGCTGATAGTACACACCTTTTTTTCCTCATGTCACTTTGTTCTATTTAAAAAGCAGTATTCAGCCAAATTTTTATGACCACACAGAGGCTAGTAAGTTATAGATATACTGCCACAATCCTTAACCTATTCACAGTCCAAGATTAAGGCTTATTCAAATATGGTGTAACTAATGGTTCAATGGTCCTATTAGTATTGTTTTGTTTTTCTCCAACTTCAGAAATTCTAATAATCAAAAATTCATCATATCATTAAATATCTCACTTAATATTAAATCTGTGAAATAGCTATTAGTGGCCACCATATATTTCTTGACCCTGAGACTGTTGTATGATACATTAAGTTGTATGAGGCCCAAAGAAGAGAAATATATTATAAAATAATCTTAACTGTACATATCAAGAATAAGAAATATTTAACAATCTCTTTGCATTCAAAAACACTTTCTCAGTACTATAAAATTTAGGTTCTTCTCTAAGACTTAATATTGGCCTGTGCTATAACTAATATTTTACCTTATCTCCAATCACTTATACAAGTTGATTTTTATATAATTACTTAGCAATCAAAAACAGACAAAGAGACACCAATTGTTAAAGTCTTTAAAAAGGGCATGAAATTGAGCTCAACTAGATCTGAGCCCAACTCAAATCTTGTCTCTTTATCTGCTTCCTATATTAACTCCCGCAATCTTTGGAAGCCTCTGTTCCCTTAACTAGAATATTTGGGTCTTATTATTGTGATTGTGCAGACATTTTGTAGAGCATGAAGTGCTGTGTAGATATAAGCTATAATCTGAATGTCCATCCCTTTCCTAAATGCTAGCATCATCCTCTATCACTGGTAAAATTCACATTTAATATATTTTTAACACTGTGTTGACTTGGTCTTAATTAGTTTGCACATGGAAAGCCTTATTCAAGTGACAAGCAAATAAGGAAGTTAAAAATTATTTTTCCTTTTATATGGGCCATAACGATAGACTACGAGAGAGAGGCATTTAGCTGTAGTAATATGTCAGAAGACATGTCTCTAAAGTAAGACACCGGGATCACCTGGCAATTAAAGAGTAAAATATGTCCTCATTTTGCCCAGTAAGGGCTCAAACCATCTGGGGCTTTGAGAGAGTCATGGGACTGAGTGAGTGTGCTACGGACAAAAAATCCTTGGTTTTTAATGTTTGCTTAAGACCAATAAACTGTATTAACTTGAAAGTAAACCATTTACCAACTTCAAGTCTCAGTTAGTTCATCTATAAAAGGTGGCTATAATAAAAAATCAGGGATTTTTAAACTTTCATCCTTAGAAACTCAGGAGTCTATGGCATAACTCAGAGGCCTATAAGAAAAGTAACCAAAAGCAGCATAGGCAAAGACCCAGGTCTCTGTCCCATTTCAATAATTTCTATTTGTTTTCTATTTTGCACTTCCCCATATGATTTCATTTATAAATAGAAAAAAAGGTGGGGGAGGGTAATGCTGTTTAAAAAATCAAAACCACTGTTTCTACATGATCTCTGAGTTTTATTCACAGTTTTAAAATGCCACGTATTTTTTAACATTGCAATAAGCATCTCTTATCTGAAGGGTTATAAATACTCTCATCCAGTTATTTATTTACTTAAACACATATATGTAGATTCCTATGTCACCCGGTTCTATTCTGACTACTTTTAAATACTAACTCATTTACTCTTCATAACAACTTTGCAAGACAGATATCCTATAATGATCCCTATTTTGCAAAGGAGTTAAACTAAGAAACAGGTTAAGCTCCCTGTCCGAGGTCACAGGGATAGTGACTTGTGGAACTGGGACTTGAACCCAAGCCGCTGGCTCTAGAATCCAGGGGTTTAATCCCCACGTTTTGCGCCTCTCATATATTTCAGATGCATTACTGATACATTAGGGATACAAATGTGGCTTGCTGATTAATATTCTTTAACAAGTCTTTAATAATAAAAAAGAGCTTTTTATCTCTTCCCCAAAATGGTAAAATTAGATTTTTCCAATATAAAATAATGAAACAAGGCCTTTGTAGAACTGTCAACTACAAGAATATAATCATTACCATTTGATGCTCTCATGGTCAGATTAACATACATGAGTAAATATTCATATGATTTATATGAATCACTTTTTAAAGAAGATTTCTACTTTAAGCATGGATCAGAGCTGCTGCTAATAACCAGAAACTATTCTTAGTAATTAACCCAAAACATACTTTTCATTAGCATAGATAATGAGATTCACTGGTAATAAGCAATGTTTATCAATTCCTATTCCAGTTTTTCAAACCAAAATTCACCATATTTGACTCTTAAGTCACTTTATAGTACATGCTTATGATTTGTAGGTGGGTTCCTTATACACAAATATAACTATAGAAGGAGGTGAATGGATACAAAATGATGAACCATCATCCTGCTAGTAAATATGTATATGTACTTTGTCTTTGGACAATTCACTAACAGACTGATACAAAAAACGCGAGGTACTCATCAAACTGATGTTTACCAAGTTTTCTGAAAATGTTGAAGATTATATTTTGGGAAATATTGGTATATGACTTAAAAACAGACCTTGAGTTGTAACATTCTCAATTCTTTAGTAAATTAAAATTTTAAAAAATCTAATTCCTTGTTAAAAAAAAAAAACTAGAGATAAACTATAAAAAAGATTATTTTGAGAGGATCTTTTAAATTGTAGATCTCTTAGGAGATATATCCTTTAGCAGATTTTGAACACTGCCAATTATTATTTTTTATAAAAAAACTAAAAAGTTTTTTTGAAAGACATGAAGCTAAAACACAACAAACTAAAGTTACAGTATCAGAAGACATGCCAATTATTTTTAAAAGCAGAGGTTTCCTCAACTGTGATATTAAATGCATGTTAGGAGAATATACTCACACAACATATCCTGTATCACTTTTTTCCACAAACTGTTTTAACTCTTTTCACACATTGTGACGAAATGTAATCTTGGGATTTTAAGATTCATGAATCTATTATCCTTTTTTTCTTCACGGAAACAATCCATAAAACACATTAAATTTGGTTAAGTGATGAAAGTACAGAAACTTTCACTTAGTTTGAAATCTCATACAGCAATTCTTGATTATTTAGGATTATCTTCATTAATAGACATAGAGATGTAGGAAGGAAGGCTGAACAACGCCAGTGAGTAAGTTAAGCAAAAATATTAAAATTATTGGTTATGACTAGATGCTCACTATTGATGATTTAATTATCCATACGACACTGGCTTTGCTATTACTAAGGAATAGCAAGAATTTTTTATAGCATCTATATTGGTGACTATTCACATAATAATGAAAAGACAGATGATCCTAGAAGGGAGCATGTTAACATACATTTGTAATTTTCTTACCCTGCTATCATAAGTTGTTAAGCTTTACTTAATTATCCTGACATTTCAGAAAACCCTCTACTTCATCTTCACAAAGAATATTTTTAAGTTAACACACAACACATTTAAAAAATCAACTTAATAAGGAGAACACATACTATCAAAGCATTTGACGATAATGTTATATTTTAAAGCCTCTACTAAAAAGATAACCTCTTATCTCTACATCTTTGTTCCAGGATTACTTGTTTCAATTATTTACTTATTCATTAATTCTTTTATTCATTTCTATCTTTTCTCCCAAGAGGTTTCAAGACTCTATACAAAAAGGAGAAATCAAACAAAAATAATGTAGTAGAAATAAAGAAAGAAACCAGGGCTAAAACAGAAAAGCATGCATTCCAACATCAAGAATACTATTGCTATAACTAGGCATAAAATCCTCATTAAGTTTCCTAGCAGGCAAGGCAAAAAGTACAAAGCAGCAAGTTACAAATCTCCAGAGAAGAAAACATAGTTACAATTTGCTCCTGAAAAACAAAGCTGTCCTTAGTGGTAAACTTTGAGAGCAATGATTCATGTGAGACAGTGTTTTACAAATCGTAGGTCAGCCCATGAAATAACTTCCCTGGGTCCTGACCAGAATTTTTTACCTTGAAATACAATACAGTCAATTTTTTGTTATGCACAGTAGTTACATTCTATAGAGTCCCTGCAAACAAGGAAATTAGCAAATACTGAATCACTGCTCCTAGGGGACCCACAGGATTAGGTACCTATGAGCCTCTGACCACATTTTCATAAAACTATCAATACATAACCTTGTTTTATGTGTGCTTCTTTTTAAACACACCTTATTTAAAACATATTGCTGATTCATTAACATTGAACCCATGGCCATCAGAACTATAACTCATGCCTGAACTACGTTTATCTAACACATATTTTCTCACATCACAGTAAGGCACATCAGAGTCTTTTTGTGTTTAGGAACACTAGACAGTGCTTCACAACTATGCTGGGGGCCATTTAAAACAGCAAAATAAAAGACGCAGCATAGGGAATATACCCAATGACACTGCAATAGTGTTGTACGGTGATAGATGGTAGCTACACATACGGTGAGCATAGCACAATGTACAGAGAAGTTGAATCACTACGTTATACACCTGAAACTAATGTAATGGTGTGTCAACTGTACACAAATGAAATAGATAAATAACAAAACAGCAAAACCACTGACAAATAGCGCAAAAGTGTGAATAACTATTACAGTATGAGAGTTAAAACCAAGACAGCAGTACGTCTCACTTTAACCTCAGCTGATATGTGCCTATCTGGTGACTCAAATTTTTCACCATGCTGTGCATACACATGTCCACAAAGGTCTATGAAAGCACTATGAGTATTGATTTTGGGCTTACAAACAAATTTTAGGGTTTAAGCAAAGCTGCAAGTACAGAATCCATTAATAATGAAGATTAATTATATATTAGAAGAGAATGGAGAGGAATAAAGCAGAAAACAAAACTGAGAGTTCATCCCAGGCAGTAAGGATAAATATTATTTCATGAATGATTTTTCAGAGATAACATATTAATACAGATATTAATACAGATGTATGCATAAAAATCTATATTCATAGATAAACCAAATCACAATGAGAAAATCCTTACTATCAAATTTTTTTTAATGTTTAGAAATCACTGGAATAGAGGATATATAGGGGTGCAAGAGACAATTCAATAGGAAATTCTGAAATAATTCACTGATTAGGATTTTTTTTTTTTTTTTTTTGGCAGAGGCGTGTTACTTGTAAAGACACATTAGAAAACATTTGGAAAATGCCTAGGAGAATTAATGAGGGGCTGTCCTCAGGCAGTGACCGTGCAAAGGAGAACAAGACAGAGATGTGAGACTACTAATGAAACAGAAGAGTTCTTGCTTACTGACTGTATATGGAGTGGAGGAAGAGTAAAGAAAGGGTAGAAATAATTTAGAAAAGAAAATCTAAGCTACCTGAGAATTGTAGTTCCACTTTTGAAGAAAGGAAACATAAATAAGAGCCGCAGGTTTTTGTTGTTATTTTTTTAAAGATAAAGATATTAAGAAAATTAAAGAAACAAAGCAGGCTAAGTAAAGATTAAATTAATAGAGCTAAAATGTTTTTCTTTCACTCTCTCTTAAAAGAGCAAATAAAAATTAAATAATAAATAATATAACTTAAAAATATTCTAAACATTCTAATGGAAAACATTATTATGTAACATGTCTAGCATGCTGCAAAGACCGAGAGATGTGAGTTATCTGTAAAGTGGTGCACCAGCCATGTCAAGGATCATTTCAGGGTGTACGTTTGGAGAGAGGAAGAGTATCACAAAAGAAAAAAAAAAAATGTCAGGATTTAAAAGAAGAGAATAAAAATAGTATTTCTCTTTTTTAGCTCAGAATTGAGGTACTATGAGGAATGGTGAGAAACCTATAGAAATTAAGTGGGGATAACGTGGAGCAATAAAGATCAGGTCACAGTTATAATTACATGGAGAATTACCAATGATTCACCCAACTGTCCAAGGTCGAATCACATTGTTGTCTTCCCCAGAACACCCCAAGATGTTTTCTAGGACTTTTAGAAATTATAAACCTTCAGTGTAAGAAATTCTACATCAATCTATGCATTTCTTTTCTTCCTTTCTTTTTTTCTCCTTTCCTCCCTCCCAGGCCAATTTGCTAACAGAAAATGTCTAAGAACAACATACTGCTTTTCAATGTCTAAACTCCTCACATGTGTTACTTCATCATTCCATAACACAGTTTGAATCAACTATAGCCCTTTGCCAGGAATAAAGATTCTCACTATTTATTATTTTCCTTTAGTTATTATGAGACTTTTGTCTTACCAGGTGTCCCTGGTCTTTGGTATCTAACTAGCCTCAAAAAAGCAAACATATTCCCTCTGTTACCAAAACCATATTGATAACAAATATCAAATGGGTAAATCACAGTTCTCTTGTAAGGACTTCAGTGTATGTTGGGATGTAAATATCAATCTCATGTAATTTCAATTTGCAAGGCTCTCAAAATTAGAATTTTGGTTTCAATTAAATATACCTAAAACATTTTTTGGTAAAAGAGAGCTATTATTAAAATTATGTGTTTAAAACTAAATTATGCAACTATTATTAATTTAGAGCTACTGAATAGAAAAAGGTGCTGTGGGGATAATATTAATAAGATTTCAAATGTTTTCTCTTGGGATAAAGAATTTTATCTTATTTTAAAATAAGGTAAATACATAAAAATTCTAGGCTTTAGTGGGTTTCTCCATGGTTGTGAATTTTAGATCGATTAAAAAGACAACAATTTATTCATTAGCTTACGATAATTTAAGAAAATACAGAAATAAATTTACTTAAACATTTCAAAATCTACATTAGAATTTCCTGACATACTAAATTACAATAACAATTATCCCCTTTTTACCTTTATAACTTTTGTCAATCTTCACTAACTTATTAAAAACAAAGTCCTATTTTCGTATCTGTCTAAAGAAAATCTGTTTCCATTCCATACTAGAAATATATTCAAATTAGATACCTCACTCTGCTGAAAACTCAGTAAAGCAAAGGGGAATTTAAACAACAACAACAAAAAAATCCTCCAATACAGAAAGAGAGGGGAGTTTTATTTTTCATTTTTTCCTGTGCTCCGTGTTAGCCTTAACCAATGCTCAACTCCTTCTCCATCACGACCCCAACCTTCTGCCCCCAACTCTTAGTACCTAAGATTGGCTTTGTCTGTTCTTAAGATTGAAATAGCACCTTAATATTATTAGATGTATTTATTTAATAAAAACCACATTATTTCTAAACGGCATTCACCCTCTCAGAAGTTTAAATAATATGCCAGAAATTTACCCCAGCACTGACCTTGCTTTCTTCAGTAGAGCACAAGCTTTCAATAAAACACTCTGACAGTCAACAGCAAAAAGCTGTTTGTGTCACCTTAATATATAATAATAAGTATCCTTGTGCTACTCTATATGAACATATTATTCATATAAGCACACAGACTTTGGGGGTTATTGGTTAGTATAAAAACACATATTCCAAACATTCCTCACATTCAAATCCCAGGTAGTTATGGTTTGTTTTGATCTTTGAAAATGTTTTTAAAAGTCTAAATGCATTTGTGGGCTTACTTCATGTATTATATCCAGTTAAACTTTAATACAAACTGACTTTTCCCCCTCTGTGTAGCCACTCTCCAACTGCTGTCAGTCAGCAGGAGCTCTGGATACACAGACTCACGTGAACAGTGGCCTCTAGAAGGATGTGATTTCTAACCCATTTAGTTGCTACAGAAAAGTCCAGATTATATTTCAAACCAAAATAAAAGCTTCTTTGGTGGTGATCCTTTATTCCCTACCTTTACTACTTACTTGCACAAGTAATCAATCAAAAAGGAAATGGATAATTCAACTTTAGATTTGCAACCAAAGTGTGAATGTTCCAACAAAGAGTATGTATGCTTGTATTGTGGAGAAATATGGGAATGGGTGGGTGGGCACTTATGAAATCTCCTTCAAAGAAAGCCTATGAAAGTAAGAGAGGACTTTAACATTTTTCCTTCCAGTGAATAGATGATCTAAGTTTCTCCTGGGCATATGTTTAGTTCATGAACTTAAGTCTATTTTATTGATGTCAAAGTAGCTTAAAATGGTTTTACATTCTTGCCCACTTGCTAAAGGCCTACCAACCTTTCAAGACTCAGCACAAACAACATTTTACTTTGAAACTTTCACTGACCCACCAATCAGATTTAGGTATTCTTCTATAATTCTCTATGTTTTCAAAGCAGTGTTTCCTAAACTTCAACATCTAACTTTGTGGTCATGCACAGTATACAGTATGTACTTCTGAACATACTGAGCACACAAAATAGAAATGTTTTTGAATTATTTTAAAATTAAAATTTCCACTCATTGTAAGCTAAGTTCTATCTTATGCCACCCCCCATGAAATTTACCTTACAACCCAAGCCAAAATGTCTTTTCTTCTCTGAGTTCTTTGTTACACATCTAACTCATTTGTTGTCACTGTTTCATCCTATAGTTCTCTAGGCCCTCATATTTTCTACCAACAAGAATGAAAAATTTTGAGAGGTAGGAAGAGCTAGCACAATTTAGGATCTAGTCCATTGCTTGCAATGATGGTGTAGTGCACAGAGATTCACCAAAATTTCCTGAGTAAATTCTAGCTATCTTGGCCTGATACTAGATGGCTTTAAATTTTGTTAATTTAATTCTGGCGTCAGACTAAAGTCTTTATTATCTTTGATTACTAGTAACCATCTAAGTACATCAACGACCAAAACATGCTTCAGCTAGGGAGAAAATCTTCTTTCCAATTCACATCTCTAAAAAATCATAATGCCCCTATTGTATTCATTTAATAGGTGCTTCCAATGTGAAGTTTAAGTTATGCCCTCTTCCAGATGTCAAAACTTTAATAAACTAGCCAAAACCTTAAAACAGAATAACAAGGAAATATAGGTTGTGGTTTATTTTGGAGGAATTGCTATTAGCCTCACTACAAGGCTAATCTTCAAACATGACTCTAGAGAAAAGGTCAGCAGCTTGAACTCAAACAGGAATGGTTGTTAATAGATGAATGCAATGATGAGGGCTCTCAGGGGTGGGTCAGCTCAGTGACTTTTGACCACCTCAAAAATACAAGCTGTGAAAACACAAGCATTCCTTCATTTTACTTATCATTTGGATCCTAAGCTCCGATTCACTTTTTTCAAAACTTATTTTGGAGCCAACAGCGATTGGTAAGTGAAAGGCTACCTGGGGCTGATTGTCATCAGCAGCAGGGCCCCACATCGAGGAGAATTATTGCTCTTGTTCACAAGAGTATGTTTATAATACATCTGAAATTGCCTGGCAGAGGGTCTTTGAGGAGACTGTGGAGCAAGGGTCGAAAGAGGTAAGAATATGGCTTGAAAAAGACACTTTAGTGATTTAGAAAGTTCTCTGGGGGAATATTTTCCCTCTCTATTCAGTCTTCCCATTCTTTATCAACTCAGTTTTATCTAGTATATGTGTATGAAGTTTAAAACTTGCTTTTTAGGGCTTTTTTCCTATCCAAATAACCAAGTGCAATGTCTAGATGGTTATTAACAGTAGATCACATATGTTGCATTTAATTCCCATTTAGTCACCTAAGAACAACTTGACTCGGACACCTGGACTTCATTGTAGTCCCTCACAAGCCACTGATTGACCAAGCCTGAGTAGGGAGATGCAGTGGGCTCACGCAGACCTGGTTTGCAGTTCCTCAATTACAAACTGTGTGACCTTGGGAAGAACATTTACCTTCTCTGAGCTTGAGTGGTAGTACTAGAAAAGGATGGGAGGAGATGAGTGTGACAAATATTTAAATACAGATGCCACAAATTACATTTCACAACTACTTTTAAAATATTCTCATCAAGTAGCATCTTCACAATAGACAGTTTTTTGATTCTCATGATGTGGACACTTACAAATGATTCTGTAGGAAAATCCTGTGGTTTTACTTAACAAAAGTGAAGATTACATATCATTCAACATATCATCACAAAGCTCTTTCTATTTGAAGGGGCCAAAGTCTAGATATAACTTGTAACCCCATGGAATTCTATGCCTGAGAACAAAGGGTAATTTCTGCTCAGCAATCCTCAGTGGGTATGTAAATGAATGCTGCTGAAATATTCAGAAGCTGATACCAACACAAAGTGAAGTGTAATAATCTGAATGTCCCATTGCCTTCCCCTGCTACTAATTACTTGCTTTAGGCTTTTTTCAACAATATTTTGTCTCCTTGCCTTTTCTGTACAGACTGAATGGACACCTAACTATATAGAATCACTATAATTTCTTACCACAACTTTCAAGCATTGCCTTTATTTTACTTACTGGGTTGCTGCCTTGGCTGTGACCAGTTAGCTGAGTTGGTTCAAGTGCAAAATGGCTGGAGTCACAATTTGTATGGGCTATGTAAGTTACTCTTTGTTCCATGGAAACAGAAATCACTCTGACCAACGGGGAAAACATTTGCTGGTTAAAAGAAAGATCAAAACTAGTGCACCTCAGAAGGTATGTCCACCTAACGACTAATAGGTAGTGCCATTTTTTTATATAACAACAGCTCACTGGTAACACTATGCCATTCTCTTAAACAAAACTCCCAATGTAATGTGTGGACCTGTGTTTTATTTATGCTTCCTATCTAGTCCCTTGAGAAAGTAGAGTCCCAAGAGAATCTTCCCAAGAGAATCTATTCCAGAGCACAGCCTCGCATTCAGCATGTGACATAGTCAGCACTTTGCTCTTCTAATTCTCAGTTCCCATCAGCCACACCCTGAATTTTATTTAGCAGCCCAACTGCTATTGATCTGCTGAAAGTTTTGAGAACACAAAATTAAACTGAATTGTCTCAAGCCAATGCAATGAAGCTTGGTGGTATTTTCACTTTACACGAAACAATTCTTTCTGTTGTTAATTACAGCCACTCTGCCTCCATCCCTGTTTCCTCAGATGGACTCAGACTTATTGACTAAACTGAAAGGCAAATCCAAAGAATATTTACAATGCTTACTCAAAGAGAGCCTCTCCTTTTAGACTCAAAGGCCTTGTGTCTGGCAAAAGCTTGCTGGCTAGCTTTCCCTTCCATCAGAACAAGTTCTGTCCTTCAGAGCCTCTTCAGGCTCTCTTGAAAACTGGTTCCTTATATGCCCACTCCTCTGACATTAATTTAATAGGCATAAACCCAGAAATTGCTTTAGCTCACGCTTGACCCATACTTGGAGTCACCAATCATTAATCTTAGAAATAAATAACTGACAATAATTTTCCTGTTACTTATTTTACAGAATTTAATACTATTTCTACTTCAAAATAATCCTTTTTTTAAATTTCTCACTACATAAAATTGATGATAGCAGAGGTGGAGATGTATGAAAAACCCAAAGCCATCAACCCAACTTATTCTTTCCCTTGGAACCACCCCCCTTCAATTCAAGGAAAACGACTTAAAAACTGAACTGAATCATTCTACTCACAGGGTCACATACCCTAAGTTATGCATGAGTGTCAGGACGTAGGAGAATTAAGAGAATAAATAAAGTTTGGGGAGGCACCTAAATATTATTAATTTATAACTTTTGTAACTAATGACACACTAGAGAATAGGACAGAATTATACTAATATTATTAATAAACATTGTACCTTGACCACTTACCATGTTTGCCACTGTTCTAAGCACATTAAATACTTTTTCTCATTTAATCCTCACAACTAACAACTGATAGGTATTATTATTATCTTCATTTTATAGTAAAGAAAAGTGAGTCTTAGCAAAGTTAAATAACTCAAAGAGAAACAAATAGTAAATGGAATAGCTGGGTCTTGGATACATTCAACTCCAAAGCTTTTTACCTCTATTCTCTGTTGCCATTTTTATTCATTCATTCATTCCTTTATTCTTTCAAAAAAATGTTTATTGAACATCTCTAGGTGGAGAGTTTTGGAGCCGATCTATCAGAAATTATAAAGACAGCTCTTGTCTTTCAAGAGTTTATGGTTATTTAGAGGGGATATGGTCTTTAAAGGACTCAGAGTATGTGAGAAATATATCTAAATAATTATATAATTATCCTGCGTTGTATAATAATTCAGATTTTTTTCCGCTTTCCAAATACATCTTGAAAGACACCCAGAAAGACTGGCAAAGATCCCACCAAAAAAAGTATCATTTTGAGTATAGGTGCAAAGGGGAAGTGGGGGATTAACTTGGAATCAAATTGTCATGCCTTGACTGGCTGGATAAGTGCTCAATATTTTATGGAGTAGCCTCAGTTTTTGAGAAGGAAAATTCAGTATTTAATAACTCAAGCAAAAGTATAAAATAATTCAAACTTAAACTATTTTCTCTTTCTGTAGACCTTTGTGGGAATTACCTAGGAGACAGGATAGTGTCAGAGAAAGAACATGAACTGTGGAGTCAAAAACATTTGTTTGAATCCTGGCTCATCCATGTTGTAGGAAAATACTTAAATTCTCTAAAATGGTGCTCACATCAGTAGACATGATAATAATGATACCCATCTTACAGGACTGTTCCAAAATAATTGAGATTATATATGAAACACTTTACATGAAGGAGATACTCAGTACATAGTACAGTTTAGCACTGCTTAATCTTATATCCTATTATCTTCAGGAATATCAGCACATATAGGAAGGTGTCCTTGACTTCCCCCATTACTGTAGGTGAATTCCTCCTAAAACTACATACTAGGTCAAACAAAACAACTTTTCTATGATAAAAATGAAATAGAGAATTAATTCCAGGGCACATGAGGTATTATCTTCCCAATAGACGTTCAAACTAAAACTAACTCCAAAACACCTGATTACCATATTTGAAAAACAGCTTTTCCTTTTTTTATATTTTTTAAAATAGTTTTTTTGAGGTATAATTTATTATACAATAAAATTTACCTTTTTAGTGTCTAATTCTATGAATGTTGACAAATACATATAGTCATGTAACCATCACTAAAACCAAAATAAAAATAGTTTCATCACCCTCCCAAATTTCCCATGCCTATTTATCTCTCACCAAACCCAAAGCTCCTGGCAATTCTGGTATGTTTTTTTGTGCCTATAGTTTTGCCTTCTCAGAATGTCAAAGTAGAATCACCACATACTATAAAGTAGCTTTTTGAATCTGGCTTCTTTCACTAAGCATAATGCACTGAGATTCATCCATGCCATTGTATGTACCAGTAATTCTTTTTTATTTTATATTTCATTGCATAGATGCACCAGAGTTCATCCGATTAAAGGACATTTTGATTTTTACAATTTGGGGCACTTATAAACAAGGCCACCATACACTTTCACTTACAAGAATTTGTGTGACAGCAACTCTGGAAAACAGTATGGAGCTTCCTCAAGAAGTTAAAAATAGAACTACCCTACAACCCAGCAATTACACTACTGGGTATTTACCCCAAAGATACAGATGTAGTGAAAAGAAAGGGTACATGCATCCCAATGTTCATAGCAGCAATGTCCACGATAGCCAAACTGTGGAAGGAGCCGAGATGTCCTTCAAAAGAAGAATGGATAAAGAAGATGTGGTTCATATATACAATGGAATATTACTCAGCCGTTAGAAAGGATGTATACCTACCACTTACATCTACATGGATGGAACTGGAGGGTATTATGCTAAGTGAAATAAGTCAAGCAGAGAAAGACAATTATCACATGGTTTCATTCATAGGTAGAAAATAAGGAACAGTGCAGAGGATCATAGGGGGAGAGAGGGAAAACTGAATGGGAAGAAATCAGAGAGGAAGACAAATCGTGAGAAACTCCTGACTCCAGGAAACAAACTGAGGGTTGCAGAAAGGGAGGTGGGTGGGGGGATGGGGTAACTGGGTGATGGGTATTAAGGAGGGCATGTGATGTGATAAGCACTAGGTGTTATATGCAACGAATGAATCACTGAACACTACATCAAAAACTAATGATGTACTATATGTTGGCTAACTGAATTTAAACTAAAAAAAAAAAAAGAATTTGTATAAATACAAGTTTTCATCTCTTAGGTAAATATCTAGGACTGGAACTGCCAGACTGTATGGTAAATGTAGATTTAACTTCATGAGAAACTGTCAAACTGCTTTCTATAGTGGCTGCATAATTTTGCATTTGCACCAGGTATATATGAGAATTTTAGTTGTTTCACATCCTCAACAGTGTTTTTTAAAGAGACATTCTAACAGGTGAGGAGTGGTATCACATGGTGGTGTTAATTTGCATTTCATAAATTACACCCACCATAAATGAGCCTGATTGGTCAGCACCCCTGCCTCACCTGTTATTTAATGTTTTTCACATCACACCTTCATGCCTTCTCATAATTGGAGGTAATGGAAAATATATTAACATTATGTAAACCTTCGTTAGATAAAGAAGTATCCCACCGCAGAACTCAGTAGCACCTCAGTATTTGTGTGTATAGCTTTTACCATAAAATTTTGCCATTATTTCCACATTGCCATGTAGTTTTCCTCTGTTTTTTTTTCCATCCAGGAACATTATGTTTTCCCAAGTAGACTTGAGTCATCAAAAAGACAGTGAATTAATGATCTCTGTCTGTATTAAATGCATATTATACTAAGAGCCTTATTCCACAAATGCTTATAGAGTGAATTGAGAACTTTAAGTCACAAC
Source organism: Phoca vitulina (assembly GCF_004348235.1). Classification (NCBI taxonomy): domain Eukaryota; kingdom Metazoa; phylum Chordata; class Mammalia; order Carnivora; family Phocidae; genus Phoca; species Phoca vitulina. The sequence goes on along the minus strand of NW_022589707.1, from coordinate 26,866,818 downwards.
TCTGTCCTGCCCTTCTCCAAGCTAAATGTCACCACTTGCTGAAGGTTGAAATTGAACAGAAAAGAAGACAGAAGAGGAAGTGTTAAGGGCATAAAAACATTTGAGAGCCTAAGTGGGAATTGGATAGAACTCTAAAGAAAGTTGAAGAGAAAATGTAAAGTGAATTATTATACAAATAAAGATGCACATGTAAAAGTGAGGAATATTAGAAAAAATAAGCAAAGGGAATACTGAAAAATATAGAAAAGGAAACGATTCATCATAAAACAGAGTAGGACTGAAGAGTAGAAATTTATGCCAAAAATACACATAAATGTGTCTATTTTATTGATAATATTTAATTCTCTTGGTCTGTAAGCTAAATATTTTTAATTTAAATCAACCCTTTTGATTGAGATGTAGAGTGATGGATGAGTAATATACTATTTGATATATTTCTGGGAATAATATTTGAACAGATATTTATTTTCCTACTAACAAATCTCCTGAGCTTTTATTAAAATTGGAAATATCAGTATAGACTCTGAAACAGCCAAGATCCTACCATGTAAGTAAGACTGGGGAGAAAATGGGGAGGACCTAGTGTTCCCCTGTTGACCATCATCCTAGTACTATGGTTTTCAAGACTACTAAACACTGACAACCCAACCACTACTCTGAACTCTGGGTATATTCAACAACTCACTCAGTATTTCCCTTTGAATATTTGATAGAAGTCAAATTTTGTCATGGTCAAAACACAATAATACACAAGCTCTTCATGTCTGCCACCTCCAGTTTCCTCCAACCCAGTAAAGGACAACTTCATTCTTATTACAACAGTCAAAACTACCATCCTCTCTTTATTGCAAAGACCTCCTACTTGGCTCTCTTGTCCCACCCTTGTTTATCTGGGCTTAGCCTAGGCTTCCCTTACCAATCCCTGCCTCGCTCATTCTTTTCTAGACACACTGCCTTCCTTTCTCTGCTTGCAGCACACCAATCAAGCTCCCCACATAGGGCCTTGGTACTTTTTCCTCACTCTCTCTGAAATTTCTTCCCCCAGATATATACATGCTCTTGTCCATACTTCTTTCCAATCTCTGCTCAAAGGACACCTTCCTTCTCCAAAAGGTTTTCCTGACCATTCCGCAGAAATAGCACCTTCCTTCCACTTTTCTTCATCCAAATTACCGTGATTTACTTTTAAGCTCACCTTCCACCACCTAACATTTTATGTATTTGTTTGTCTATTTATCTTATCAACCTCTGGGTCCAACCACTAGAACTAAGCTCCATGAGGGATTTAGCTTACTTTCTTTTTCTTTTTTTTTTAAAGATTTTTTTTATTTATATGACAGAGAGAGATACAGCGAGAGAGGGAACACAAGCAGGGGGAGTGGGAGAGGGAGAAGCAGTCTCCCCGTGGAGCAGGGAGCCCGATGCAGGGCTTGATCCCAGATCCTGGGATCATGACCTGAGCCGAAGGCAGACGCTTAACGACTGAGCCACCCAGGTGCCCCTTAGCTTACTTTCTTTACTACTGAATCCCCAGTTCCTAGAAGAATGAGTGGCTCATAGAATGTGGCAATATGTATTTGTTAAATGAATGAATGAATGATTTAGGAGCCTGATTAAGGTCACATCAAGTGGTAGAGTAGGCATACAAACCCAGCACTTTGATTCCAGATCAGTGCTCTTAACCACTCTGCTCTACTGATTCTGAGAAAGCTATTGTAATGATTAAAAGATATAATTTAGGTCAATTTTCCATCACTGCATTTGATACATAGTAATTACTAAATAAACAACAAACTTCTTTTTATCACCAAGATTTTCAACTTCAACACCCTTGTAAAAAAAAAAAAAAGATGAAATCTCTCAACAGTCATTGATTGCCTAAACATTTAACTTGAAATCTACCTGGTATTTGGCATAGTAGAGGATAAATGATGTGACTGTCCCCCAAATCTGAGTGAAACGTGGCCCCTACCAGTTGTTATCCACAACATACATATAGTGTCCCTCCCCTCCTGACTCTGTGGCCAACTTGACTTCCCTTCTAAAATTCAGAATAAAAAAAGAGAGGGAATAAAAGATATAGAACACATCAAGACACAATACAGATAGAATGTCCCACATATAAATATCCCATATATATATACAATATAGATAGAATCTACCAAGTACAGGCTGCTATTATTTGAACAGGCAAACTTCAGATACCCTTGGCCTGATTTAAAGTTTAAACAAAATTATATGCCCCAAATCAGGACAATGTTTCCAGTTCTGCCCTATTCCTCAGTATCCCACTTCTTCCTTAATCCACTCTGAGTGTTTAGTGGGGTCTAGTCAAGTTCAGCAACCGATGGACATCTGGAACTTTATAGAAATATTAACAATATGTGGGTTTTAATACACAAGGAATTTTGTAAAGTAAAACTAAATTTGTTTTGTACTAGTACAAATTTAACCCCAGATTAAAGCAATGGATCTCTAATGTGTATGCAGAACTCCTAAGTTTGGTATAGGTAATACACTGGGTAGACAAGAAGAAAAAATTTGAACTACTATGTTATTTTACTTTTGTCTAATAAAGAAGAAACTAAGCTTCAGTGATAATTAATCACAGTTTTATAGGAGTATATATAATTTAAAAATAAACATACATATATTAAAGTGTAAGGTAAAATTATTTTACCTATAGCATTCCAGGATTAGAAAAGATTCAACTATATTCCCTTTTTCTGAGTAAAAGATTACCACAAACTTAACAGCTTAAAACAACACACATTTATTATCAAACAGCTTCCATGGGTCATGAGTACTGACATGGTTTAAAGCTATGTACTCATCTGGAGCCTCAAGTAGAAAAGAATCTGCTTCCAAGCTCATTTAAAGCTATCGGAAGAATTTACTTCCTTACAATTATAAGACTGAGGGTCTCAGATCCTAGAAGCATTCTTAACATGTAGCCCTTTCCACAGGCAATTCACAATATGGCTGTTTGCTTCTTCATAGCTTTAGGGAAGCAAAATTTACCACCCCAAAATGTGTCTCTTAGGCATGTAGATTATTTTAGGTTGGCTTTTTTTTTTTTTTTTTTTTAATGTAAGCTCTACACCCAATGTGAGCCTTGAACTCATGACCCCGAGATCAAGAGTTGCATGCTCTACCAGTTGAGCCAACCAGGCAACCAGGCTATTTTTAAGAAAGAGAGACAAGATCTCTGTGTTTCCCCTAACTGCCTAGAAGAATTTAGATAGAGGGCCTGTTCCAGGATGGGAACTATCATCATAGACAGTATAATATGAATAAGGTATGGTTGCCAAGAGGAATTTAGCAGTGTTTATCAAAATTACACTCTATGTCCTATTATTTCTGTATGGCCCAGCAAACATTTGTTTACCAAGCATTTACTCATTTTCATCTTCCCATGAAATACTTTCCTTCCCTTTGAAGTCCCCCACATCCTTATCTGCTTCTCCTTGGTCCAGAATGACATATATACTTCATTTTGCCTAACTGTCTTTGGAATCTCTCATGTTTATGTGGATTCCCTGTATGTACATAATTAAATTTGATTTTCTCCTGTTAATCTCTCTCATGTCAATTTAATTCTTAAACCAGCCAAAAGAATCTTGAAAGGTAAAGAAAAATTTTTTCTCCCCAACATAGCCAAAAGGAGAATTTCTCTGGCTCTACCCTACAAAGGCAAAGTCTTACATGATAAAATGTTATCACAAGAGTGATACCCCACCCATCATCTTTGCTATACTCTATTGTTTAGATGCAGAAGTTACAGATTCCAAGGGCATTCAAGGGAAGAAGACTATATAAGTGTATGGCTCATTAGGGGTCTATTAGGGTATGTCTTCCACAAAGACCATTCTTCCAAAGGAAATCTAAAGGCCTTTTTAGCTTCAAAACACTAAGATTAACTTTAATGTTTTTAAAAACCTAGCTAAAAAATGTCTTTCCCCCTGGAAAATTTATTTCATCAACCCAACTCAACTCTTATCATTTCCTACATTGGATTTCTTCACCAATTATGTCCTATGTTCAGACTATATTACACTGTACTAGTTAATGAATGCTAACAAGTGCGTTTATGAAGTTCCGGGTCTCTAATATATATAAAGCTTAAACACATGAATGTCTAATTCTCTTATAAATAATATTGTCAGAGAGGGAAACATTTTTCATCCTCCGTTCCTGTGCTCACTAACATACTCCCAGTCTAAAAAATAGCAATTCCACATCTTGCATTAGAAGACCAAACTGAGACAAAGGGGCAATGTAATGTGGTTGAAACACAAAGCAGTAGTCACTGACAGAGTAAGGATTAGCCCTCAACGTTTGCAATCCTTTATACTTTGTTCATTCCATTAGGTCTTACTGTTTCCAATTAACTAGAAGAAATCTTTAAAGGAAGAAATGATCTTCAAAATAAAAATGAAAGCCTTAAGAATGCAGTCAGCACTAAAAGCTTCCAATGTACCATCTGGATGAATAATTCCATCTGGAGAGGTGGGGCTTTTTTCATTTTTAAATTTTCAGGGCAGGTCATTAGATCACTTGCCTTTGTACAACTGTGCATTAAAGAGGCAAGCTCCCCTGGACTAGAATTCTCAAGAGAATAGGAAATCAAGCTCATTTTACAAGTCAGTTCTATGTAGTTGCCTAAGCCTCAGAAGCAACTCTTTCAAGTTGATTCATTATTTATTTTCAATATAGTCTCAACAAGTTAAAAAATAAATTTTATGTATTAATGCAATTTTATCTATAATTAATCCAATATGACTCAATTTGTTTGACAATAAAAGCCAATGAATTAATTCTATTCCATCAATTTCTTGACCTTTTTCCTTCATATACTTAGGGGAAAAAACATGATGAAAAAATAATAAATTGTATGCCATAGACAGGCATGGCTTATAACATGCCAAGGCAAAAAATGCAAGAACTATTTACTGAATATGATCCCTTTCCCAGGACAAAAATAGATTCTTGCAAATGGTATGAGAACATATTTCTGATGCTTCAGTAAAATGTCCACATTATTCAAGAAAAAATGGTCAAAGTTCTATCGTTGCCTCTGTAGAAGATTCTAGGTCCCCAGTCACCGAACTCTGATATCCACAAACATCTGCCTCTACTCCAGCAGGTGGTCTCTCTGTGTATGCAAGCAGCATGATAAAAGCTAGACTGTGGGAACATAGGGATAGTATGAATACTAGTAGGCGCTGATCAGTGAGAAAACAGTGAAATTCTTTACCTCCTTCCTCTTGTGTAGATAACAGCCATACAAAGATAACGGCAATATTAGCTTTTGTTACAGGCAAATCTCTGACCTGCTGTTGCCACTTGTGGGTTTGTTTTAAAACTTTTCATCATTTCAATTCATATAAAGCAAAGAATAAAAAAGGAAGTTTGCCATTTCTCATTTGATCAGTTATCCGGGAACAAAGTGAATTTCTTTTTAGCGTTCACATGGTGAACGCTAAGAGATCTTTTCAGGGAAACAGTGTTGGTTAAGTCCTTTGTTATATTATGAGCACATTTTAAAATAATAAAAATGATCTTTAATCCTGATTTAACATAATTTCTAATAAATTCAAACATATATTTGTTCCTCATTGAATTTTAATGTCAGTATTTTGTAAATGAAATAACAGTATTTTTCTAATTGGTTCTCAGCTGATTTTTTTTTTTAATCATCAACTCTATGATACATTTTGGGAGTTCAGTGTAGGGAGTACACACACATTGCATTCTTTTTTTTTAAGTCCTCCTTAATGAATTCTTAATTACATTATTCAAAAGACCCATTATTCAGCATTCATCTCACTGCTAAATGAAAGTCTTTACCTGACATGTGAATGAAATGAGTCTAAATGCTTTCCATGCCACCTAGGGATTCTGAATAGACTTTTAGCTTCACGCAGCAATAGGCTTCATTTCTGTTTTAAATTTGTATGGATTGTTTTTAGAGATGGGAAGCTATGCAAGTCTACCAATCTGAGCAGCACTTGACTTCCATTGTGTTCTCAGACTTACTTTGGGCTAGAAAAACTGCAAACAAGGTCAAATGATAGCTGAAAGTGAAAGAAATGCTATACAAGATGTGATAAACCCTATAAAGATTTTATTTATTTGCTTATTTATTTTAACCCTGTAAAGATTTTAGATGAATGTTTGCATTACCTAAAACATTAATCTTTCAGATGAGTAAAGTGAATTTCCTAAGAGCTCCTTGTAAATGTCCCTCATCATTTCTCATTATGGGGAAAAAAAATTGTTTAATAGCAAAGAAATTAAAAGATAATCCAACAGATTATCCAAAGATATCCAACAGATAACAAGACCTTTTTTTTTTTTAAACCTACTTATATTTTTTTCAACAGACTAATGCATAATGGTGGGGTTAAGAAATAGTCTCAGGCTTGGGGCACCTGGGTGGCTCAGTCAGTTAAGTATCTGTCTTTGGTTCAAGTCATGATCTCAGGGTCTAGGATGGAGCCCTGCATTGGGTTTCCTGCTCAGCAGGGAGTCTGCTTTCCCCTCTCCCCTGGTGCCCCCCTCCCAGCTCATGTGCTCTCTCTGAAAAAAATAAATAAAACCTTAAAAAAGAAAAGAAAAGAAAAGAAAGGAAGAGTCTCAGGCTTTATGTGCCTCTTACAGTCATATTTAAAAACTGAACCATAGTTACTTGTCTACTTAACAAGCAGTCCTCATATTTCCAAATGATACCCCAAGAAGGTGTCTACCAAAAGCTAAGCTAGATATGCAATAGTTCTGACTGGGCTCTAGAACTCCCTCTAGTTCTATAGAATATAAGCAAACCTGTTGGAGACTGTAGGCTCAGTAAAAGCAAAGTTCATACTCTAAAGAACTGAAAGCACAAATTCAAAATCTTTATTCTCCCTGCCCCCAGCTTCAGAAAAGAAAATTAGCAAGAGCATCTTATAAGACAAGCTTACCTTTGCTTAGTTTTGTTTGGCTAGACTTGGTTTTGTTTTGACTTTCTAGTGTAAGAAACATAGCTGAAGATACCATTACTTGCTTTGCTAGGCTTGGGGTGTGTCTGTGTACATGTACATACAAATGTAAGCCCTATGTCACATTCAGCTATGCATAGCTAATTGACTAAATGACTTCATATCCTTGCATCTAATATTAAGTTGACAGAAACATTAATGAAATCTTTTGGATCCCCAAGGCCATCTAAAAATATCATTCTTAGAGAAAGGGTAAGTTAACAGTTTATGATTCAGAACTCTCTTTGTAGATAGGAAGATGTCTGGGCAGAAAAGCACTACATTTCTCTTCCACAACTGCTTTTATAATTACTGCCACTGTAGTCAAAGTTGGAGAACAAATTGTTCTGCAATTGCTGCATGGAGTGAAGAAAGTACATAGAGAAGAAATTTCAACATGAAATTACTCCAAACACAGGAGGGTTGCCATATCTTCAGGGGAAAATGTATTTTAATGTTTCCATATTGATATTAACTGAGAATCTTAAAAATCAATAATAAATATACATATTTTTATTTTATTTTTAAAGATTTTATTTATTTATTTGACAGAGAGAGAGTACAAGCAGGGGGAGCAGCAGTGGAAGGGGGAGAAGCAGGCTCTCTGCTGAGCAGGGAACCTGATGCAGGGCTCAATCCCAGGACGCTGGGATCATGACCTGAGACGAAGGCAGATGCTTAAAGACTGAGCCACCCAGGTGCCCCTAAATATACACATTTTGAAAGTCAATGTCTATACATTTTTAAAGAACAGAAAAAATGGCAGTCCATAACAAAATTATGAGATGTGTCAAAGAAATGGAACATCACTAATTCTGTAGAAGCCATTAAATGGAAAAGATTTACTTCTTTCCTATTTTTGATTAAAATCAAAATCTAAGATTTTGACTAAGATAATCAAAGTTCAAGATCACTACATCAATGCAGAGTCCAATCTTAAAACATACTTCTGATTGGCGAGAGGTGACACTAAAAGTATAACCTTGGAATTGCTCAGATTCCAATCCCTGTCTGATTGGAAAGAGGAGTGAAAAGGTTAAGATCCCCTTTAAAATCAACCTCATTGTACCTCTTGCTAGAGAAGAATGCCCACTTCAAACTGGTCAGGCATTAGTTAATGAAACACCTGGTGTTTTCTAACAGGAATTCAATACATCCTAGTTACAAAAAAAAAAAAAAAAAATCACCCTTTAGAATACATATAAACTATGAGAGGAAAGCCCACATTAATCCTCTCCTCTGATGGCCAACGTCTGGGAGTGCAGCTCATGGGGACTGCAGTCCCCCATGCTCACTCAATGAGTTGCACCAACTGGGCATCCCCTGCTGAGGACCTCAATCCACTCTAGCTCCTGGGGTTAGGAACCCTCAGAGCAAATGGCCAACCAATGGAAGACTTCTGGTGTGAATAAAGCTAGAGAATTTGAAAATTAATCAAATGAGTCTAACCATAATAAACAAATTTATGTTTGGATGCAACCAGCAGGTAACTTAATAAAGCAACTAGGTGCTCTCAGCGACCAAGCCCATGAAGTAAAGATCAGCACAAATCCTGTTTTCAAAGTAGGTGCTGCATTTGTTAGGAAATAAGTTCCATGGTAAAAGATGTGATTCTCTGTCAAGACAGCCCCTTTCATTTTACAGAAGAAAACATAGATCAGACTTCTCTCCCAGGGAGGGCATGTCCCCACAGCCTGGCTAGACTGTTTTATGTCTTGCTGCCCCCATTCCAATGCAGGTGGAAAATAGACCTTAAAAGAAGCAGACAAAGAACTTGCCAAGCTTCCGCCCACGACATATGCACGTTTGTAGAAAATAAAAGGTGTGTTTAGGGGGAAAATTGAGACTGTTTAAGTTAAGAGTGCTGAGGGAATGAGTAAGCCCTGGCTTGGTGCCTGACAGTTTACAAGGCCCTGAACAATTATTTTTTCATCTGAAGTGCAAAAATCCATATTTTTCTCTGCTACTGCCAGGAAAAAATATCCTAGTAAAGCTTATGAATAATATTTAAAAATGAAAGTAGCAACAACTGTTTAATCATCTCGTTTCTTCTTATAAAGGCCAATGCTACTTAAAATCCCACTCAGCGCCACTATAAACATCAACTGTTGTTTACCAGGTGTAACTTAATATTTTAGAAATGTCATTTTATTATATTTAAATGAGGTAATTTGCAATTCCCTGCACCATTATAGGTGTCTCTTTCTGAGCCCCTTTAAAAAGGAAATTCATTAAATAGAAACACAGTGTTTTTTATGTGATAATGTCATTTATTTTTAAGCAATCTATGCTGCACTTTAACCTTCTGAGTACTTACCTTTTAAGTATCTATTAGAGAGAGTAACTTCATGGAAGGATATTTTAACTCTCATACTAATACTGATAAACAGGATTAAGAAAATGAGACTCCTTTCATAAAGGCATTCCTTCACAATATGATTAACATTTTCTCCCCCTCATTAAAAATAATAGTCACTTCCTGCTTGTCCTTTTCATTTCAATTAAATAATCTTTAGTATTTTATAGAGAGAAAAGTGTTTTTTTGTTTTCTGTTTTTGTTTTGTCACTAGTGAGCAAGCATTTGAACTTCATCCTAATTTGATAATACTGGCGTATAACATGCTAGTATAGTGCCAACTAACACTGAAGCTTGCTTCCTGTTTTGGGTGGCACTTATTCTATATTATCATGCTCTTATATTTGGGATAGTTAAAAAATTTTTTTTCAAGTAGGCTAAGTATGTTTAATTAAATGATTTTCCAGATTGTTTCTCAACCCTAATCCCACCAGCTCTGGGGTATTTACAATCCTTAAAACATTTCTGCAATTTATTCTGAAGCTTCTATGAAGTCATAAGGTAGGAGTGTGAGTTTCTCAGAGTCATTAATGTGTTAAAGGAGATGTACACCAGAGGTGATCCTTAAAATTTAAACTTAGAATTATCGATAGCTATAAAAGCACTCGCTCAAAACCACATAACCTTCTTAGCTGGTTAAAAGAGTATAATCCTCTCAGTTATTAGAGACCTTTGAAGTGAAACACAGAAACTCAGCCCTTCTGCCTGTTTTTAAAATTCTCCTTGACTATAGACTAAATCATAGGGCAGTGTGGGCTTAGCCCCATCTGCATGGTGAGCAGCGAATTACTTTACTTGAACTTTGCTCCAGTCAAGACATTTTCGGGCTTATAAATCTTGAATCCATCTAAATTCACCTTAAATTAGCCTTGCAAAAACATACTCCAAACTCCAGTTGTCAGCTTGGTGGCTTTTGGCCAGATGCCACTCAGCAGCTGAAACACTGATTAATTGTCATCTTCTTTTTTTTTTTTTTTTTTTTGTCTTAGACACAATTTTTAAGGAGAAAGAAAGAATATGCAAGCTATTATAATGTGGAGAAGAATTATAGCTGAATAATGGTACTGTTATCAGGTACATTTTATATTTAAAATATATGTGATGAAAACAGAGAGCTAGGCAGCCTAGCCATGTATACAATAATGCCATCTACTGCACAAGGAATCTGGGGCTAGGCCAGGGGTTTGGCTAAGTCATGCCAAGATACAACAGATTTTTCAATTTTCCAGCAAATAGAAACAAAATACTAGTTTCAGAAGGTGTACTCAACAAACACTTCCCAATGTGTTTCTGATTTGTGGTCAGAATGTTTTTACTGCTGGTGCCCTGCACTTTTGAGACATTTATTTCCTAAAAGAAAGATTCCTTTCTATAAACCTCAACTGTCTGTTTTTCAAAGCAATTTAAAATCAAACACACAAATAAAATTCTTAACATATGGAAACCTTCATATAGGGCCTTACGTATTCAAAGTTAAAATTGTTTTATAAACTGTAATGCTTTACAGATGAAAATACAGAGAGGATGACTGTTTTTAGCACTAATGCTTTCTGACAGCGTTAAACCTTGTTTTAGTAATTGACATCAAAATGTTTGGTGGTTTTAAATGGACCATTAATAAAAATGGCATGTTTTAAGTTTTTTAGAAATTGTACTTAATACTGTGAAGTGCGATAAAATTGCAAATGTAATACTGCGCTTTTATTATTTAAAAAAAAAATCCTCATAACAAAACAACTCTCATTCTCTCCCATCATTTCTCTAGAAGAACTTCTGAAACTCAAAGGGAGGAAACATGTCTTCATCCACCCTCAGACTATGTACAGAAATGGACCTTTTGCCATTTCCCTGTTTGGAAAAAGACAAAATAACAAAAGAAGAAAAAACAAAAACAAAATTGGCATTTTCTGCCACCAAACTCTAGAAGGCTGCTGAATCCAACTGGATCCCATGAAACCAAGAAAATATTATTAAAGGTCACTATAATGAACTGGGAGGTATATATCAGAAGACATGAATTTTGGTACCACCTCTGCCATAAATTTTATTGCATCCAAGAAACCACTAAAATTTCTCTGAGACTTAACAAACTTATCTGCAAAGTGGAAATAGTACTATTTACTCTGCCAAAGTAGAAAGACTATTGGGACAAGCTCATAAAATACTGTATGTGAAAAATCCTCAAACTGGAAGGCAAAAGTATTCCATTCTATTTAGTTCAACAAGCATCTGCTGAGTACTGATTAGTTCTCATCCACAATGCGTGGGAGAGAATAAATAAATATGAAAGTTACAAATCTTATCTCTGTGAAAATTTTAAAGAATGAATTGGAGGAAAGTAGAAAATGGGATGAAGTTGGGCTAGAGAGCCATTTGGTTCAAAGAGAACAATCTGAGAAACAAAATGAGGGCAGGAAACAGCAGTGTTTCTAGAACTTCAAATGATCCAGCACTGCAATATGAGGATCAATTGGTAAACAGAAACAAATATGTTTGGCTTACAGTATGCAAATGAACAATGTAAAAGGTTGTCATTCATTTGTTCACTCAACAAATACTTATTAATGCCTGTCATGAGATAGGAACTATACTGGTCACTCAGTAAACAGAGGTGACACAGAGAGACCTATAGGATGGGCTCTAACTTCACTGTACTAACAGTCCAGAGTAAGAGATCTTAGTCCTGACTAAGCAGGAAACTGGCAAGGTATAATTCACATTATATAGAGACTACTCTACCATCAGTGTACGAGGTAGGTTCCAAGGAATAAAAAATGGAGATTTATGTTAATGCATGGGTCTTTCTTTCCAGTGCCTCTGGCTCCTCCTTACCCCCTTCCTACTTGGTTCCTAAGCCTTTGATTATCTTAATAGGAATAATGAGACAAATCTGCCATATTGGATGTGATGAAGACAACAAAAAGGATTTACTTAGGAAACGGGTAAAACTATTAGGTAGTTCTACAGGAGTCAGGGGATAAACACAGGAGGTAAGAACCACTGGGTTATATTTTGAAAAGTTTAAGTTAGAAATTGAGAGATTGGGAAGGCAGAAATTTGGGGGTGAATAGCTGCCATCCATACAAAGAATACTGAGAGCAGAAGAGATGAAAAATAAATATTTAAATGGTTTAAAGAGATGAAAACAGTAGTCCTGATTATCTTTAAATTTTTACCAGAAAAACAAAGACGCATGGTGGAGATGATGTTGAAATTGGAAATGTGGTTATGTGGGAGAATGCACAGCTCAGAAATTGGGGTTTCAGGCTGGGACCCAGACATATGTGTTCACTATAATGAAAAGAAGTATAAAAAAATGTCCTTGGGAATTTACGTTAGTCAATAAATACTGAGGTACTTTAGAGATACAGAAAGAGATCCTACTGTCAAGGAGCCTACATTTTTTTTTATTATTATTGAAGATTTTCATTTATTTGAGAGAGTGCAAGAGCACAAATCGGGGGAGGGAAGGCAGGGGGGGAGGGAGAAGCAGACTCCCCACTGAGCAGGGAACTGGACACTGGGCTCAATCCCAGGACCCAAGATCATGACCTGAGCCAAGGGCAGATGCTTGATCAACTGAACCACCCAGGGGCCCCAAGAAGTCTACATTTTAATAGGACTGACAAATGTAACATTTTTGTAAAAATATAGAATAGTTTCAAGTACTATTAAGTAAACAAAACAGAAAAATATGGAGTCTTCTCTAGCTAAAGTAGTTGGAGAAGACTTCTCTGAAGATATACTTTCTGAACTGAGTGTTGAATAATGAGATGACAGCAAATCATCCCACAAAGAAAAGCAGGAGGACACAAGGCTGAAATACAAAAACCCTGGGATAGTGAATATTTGAGGAACACAGGGAAGGCCTGTGTGGCCAGAATGTACTGAATAAAGGAATTGAGGTCAAAGATGTAGGCAAAAGCCAGATAGTACAATCTTAGAGGTCACAGGAAAGAGTTTAGATTTCCTTCTGGCTATCATGTGAATCACTGGTGGGTTTTATGTGAGAAATGACATCTATTTTGTTTTAGAAAGGGAACTCTGGCTTCTATGTGGATAAGTTCCTGGCAGTGGAGGTTGGGGCTGGGGATAGGGTTTGTAAAAACAGAGCAAACAGTTTAGAGGCCATTTGGGCAATACAAGCTAGTGACTAAGGGGAGGAACATGTTGGGAAGTGAAGGTGTGAAATGCGAAATCAAGAGTTTTGTGATGGCCATGATAAATTGATATGCCTATCAGACATTTATGAGGAAATCACAACTAAAGGGAGAGGTCTGGGAGAGAGAAATAAATCTGAACATCATCAGCACAGAGACGTTACTTGAAGCAAGCCTATATAAAAAGGAAAAGGTGAAGAAGAGAGCCCTGCACAATTTTAACATTTAAAAGTCTGGCATAGAAAGAGAAACAAGAAAAGAAAATCAAGGAAAAGCAACCCTGAACAGAAAATGTATTAAGAGTAAAGGAATAGTCAAATAGTTAATATACTGATGAGAGGTCAATAAAAATTTTTAAAAATATTATCATTACTTTTGCAAGATGAGGACAATTGGTGACATTGATAAAACTCATTTAGTATTGTAATGAGAATGAGTGAGGAGGGCTGAGTGAACAGCAGGAATAGTGACACTGCATAAAGGCTCCTCGCCTGCCATTCTCTCTATAAAAAGGGTTTAACCCCATTGAAAGAGAAATTCTTCCACTCATATGTGCCCTCAATGCCATCTGTTCTCATCTTCTCTTGTACTTTACCCCTATAATATTCCCCTTTTACTCCTGGGACCTCAGCTTCTCACTGTTGTAATTAAGCATTTTATTAGCATAATATGGCTTAATTTTCACCAATCTTAAAATATTTCCCTTAATCCTACCTCCCCATTACAGTCATTGCCCAAATTTTCTACTTTCCTTCATATCCAAATTATAAGATGAAAATTGTTTTTTAACCTACATCAAATATATCAAAAATGTATCAAAAGACTACAATTATCCTTAGAAGGAGGGCAGTAACATGATCCCTTGGAGACTTTGTATCCACTATGGGGGTCAGGCAGGCTGCTGAACTGGAATAGATTAATTGTTAACATAAACATGGGGTTAGGAATTCACAGGGATCACCATGCCAAGGACCAGAGAAAAAACAATGTACTTCCTGATTAGAATATACTCTTGTAATTCCATAGAAATAGCAGTCATCAGAGGCAGAGGAAATGTTGGCACCTGAAGTAAGCACCCAAAGGACCCAGCATTGGAGATTATTCATGGACTCAAGGCCACCAGGATCTCCATTATGGTGGCCGACTGTCATGTGGTAATTATAAATCAGAGCAGAGAATGCCTGAAACTCCCGTGTTAAATTCCTAACCAAGCACAAATCAGCAAGAAAAATGCTTAAGTTTCTTTAAAAAACCGGTTTTGACAGACCACACACCAGGAAATCAAAATAGTTTGGAGCAGGTCCTTCTGCGAGGATCTGTAGTAAAAAATTGAACAGTCTTGTCTTTCATCTTAAATTTGAGCAACCGCTACTTTGCACTACTGGTGAAGTTTGTTAATCAGCATTAAGTTGGATAAAAGACAACCACAGCTGCCCTCCAGAATGGAAATGGGAACGATGAAGTGCTTCAGGTATGCTTCAGCCTCTTAGAATAAGCCCCTCAGCAGGAGAGTTTATAGGAGATATAATCAAGTGTCTTAGTCCTTTCAGGCTACTATAACAAAGTACAATCAACTGAGTAGGCTCATAAACAAAAAAAAAAAAATTTATTTCTCACAGTTCTGGAGGCAGGAAGTCTAAGATCACGGTGCTAGCATGGTCCGGTTCTAGTGAGAACCTTCGTCCAGACTGCAGACTGCTGACTTCTTGTATCCTTACATGGAAGAAAGACAGCAATGGAGCTTTCTGGAGTCTTTTTATAAGGGCACTCATCACATTCATGAGGGCTCCACCCTTGTGCCCTAATTACCTCCCGAAGGCCTCATCTCCTAATACCATCACTGGAGTTTAAGAGTTCAATTTATGAATTTCAATAAACATTCAGTCCATTGCAGATTTTTATATTTTCTGCCAGAAACAACCCCCCAAACTAAACTACACCAGGTTTGAGAATAGGCCTAGCAATTTTCTTTTAGTGTGGCAGGACAGGTCATAGGCAGGATGACATTCACTATGGATCTAACTCTGGTCCTTCCCACACATTAGGAGGCCCACAGAGAAGCCCCACATTTATATTAGCTGTGGTAGAGGCACATTTCATGGCTAACTGAACCTTTAGGAAAAAAACAACAACAACAACAACTCAATGAATGAGCTATCATCTTATCCCCAGCAGAGATCTATTAAATCAAAACACTGGATGTTTGCTGACCATGTACTGACAGGAATTTGGAAAAGTACAAACAGGTAGATTTAGGTAGTACCCCCAAAGAGAGCAAAAGTAATGCCATCTGACCCATTAGAAGGGAGTAAACAGGATTTATGTGGGGAATAACAGGATGCTGATGGTTGGAGAATGACAGGAGCTTCCAAATAGCAGCAATAGGTGTGTGGCCCTTCATTAGTTCTCTAGAGGAAAATGTAGGGGTCTTAACAAACTAATACCTTCTTTGCTCTGCTCCACTTCCCTGATTTCTTCTTTCTCCAACTTCTAGGGAAGTGTCTTCCTGCATAGCACTGAAGCCTTCCAAAGGACATTCAGGTTAACTGGGAGAAGGACTTCCTCAATAAAAGAAACTAGAGGTTTATATTGGAAAAAAGAAATCATGAGCAGGGGAAAAAGATATACTAGGTTGAGCTGTGCAAAGGGATGCTCTGTCTGGGAGAAGCAGCTGTCCTCCACATGGAAGGTGAAGCAAAGAGGCAATAATGAGGTGGGGAGGTTTAAAGTGCAATTGCCATTTATTACCAATGTACTTCCTCCTTCTGGATATTTTCTAAGAGACAGATTACATTAGCGACTAGAATTTCTTTAGATTATAGCTTTCCTTAGGACCACTGACTGTTTCTTCAAATGTGATTCATGTGAGGGTTAAGGCCCCAATTTTATGTGGGTTATATTTTTGATAATGTAAGATAAAATATGGGCCTAAACTAGGCTGTAGCCTTGGTGATTTTGAAAATAGGACAGAATGAAGAAATATTTAGAATACAGAATCAACAGGAAAATCACCTTACACGTTAAAAGGAGAAGGAGAAATAGTCTAGAATGTTTACCAGGCTTAGTTGATTGGTTCGGTGAGAATGCCAACAACTATGGGGACTGGGGAAGAAAAGCAATAACCTACCCTGAAGATAACCAATAGGCAATGAGATACCAATGTTTAGAGCTCATGGCAGAGTTATAGCCAGAGATTTCCTCGCATGGAGGTAAAAAACTCGTGGGAAGAGATGAGATTCTCTAAGGTAGATGAATCAATCAGGATCCCAACAGGAATCCAAGGGCATCTTGAGATTGTTAATTGGCCAATTGTTAATTGAAAATCTAAGATGTTAGCTACAACTAATATTGTTCAGATAATGTAGCAGTGAAAAATGGAGGGGAAAAAAATCACATAATAATATAAATTGTAGATGCTACACTCTTCATTTCTGTAGCAGGTCACAAGGCCTACGCTGATAATTCTGTGCTCTCCTATCCTCTGCCAGCCCCTTTAACTAAACAGGGTTTGGATCTGGTAGTATAATGAATATCTTCATTCCCATAAATTCTAAGCCATTGGTGGTCATGTCTTCCTTGGGTCAGTACAATTTCCTAAGGACTGCTAAGTAAGGAAGTATCGAGTGGTACCCACGATTTGACTGAGCTTTGAACATAGTCCCTTTTCCTCTATTCTGTAACAGCAACCTAATTTCCTCCTGGTAATTGTGATAAATCATCCAGGACAGAATAGTGACCTTCACTTTCTCCACCTGATGTTTCAGCAGCATGAGAAACTCAAAATGTCCAGTGAACAGTCCCAGCTTCCAATTTATTGGAAACATGTTGATGTTTCCTCATGAAGTATATCTTTCTTAAGCACTATACCCTTCAAATTCATTGCACTATATACTCTCGGAGGCAGAAAGCAAAAATTCTTCTAATGTATAATTAAGAGTAAGTGCAAGAGGGGCCACTCCCACTCCTATGCCTTAACTCTCAGACCTATATATTCCATCTACGGAGCCTAAACTGGCATTTGCTGCTGGTTTAAAACCTACATCTCATCCTGTAAGAAGAATATCATCCTCCTCTTCCATGGTGTTTTCTCCTTGTTGGCACTATAACTGAGGCTTTAGCAGGTCATTTAACTGGTCTGTCAAGCAAGCCGCTTCTAGATGAGACATGTGGTAAACACTAGTGAACTCTGGAGTTGTGGGCTCATTGTCAAGAAATGTGACCCTAGGGGCACCTGGGTGGCTCAGTCGTTAAGCATCTGCCTTCAACTCAGGTCATGATCCCCCTCCGCGGGAAGCCTGCTTCTCCCTCTCCCACTCCCCCTGCTTGTGTTCCCTCTATCTCTGTGTCTCTGTCAAATAAATAAATAAAATCTTTTTAAAAAATAAATAAATAAATGCAAGCCTAGGTAGGTAAGATATATATGGAAGAAAATGACAGTTGATAAGTCATTCTACAAATTCATGAATGGTGCTGCTAGTGGAAGCATTGCAGGCACTGAAGGCAGGTCGCTACCCAGAAGCTGGACACTCAGCAGTGGCAAAAGCCAAATCAGCCTTGGCAGAAAATCCATGCATGGCCTCTATCCCTGATGCTATAGTCATTTTATACATGATACACTGAGCAAGCACAGAGTAGCTAAAGAAAGATGAGTGTCATCTGCTGGGTAGGTGATCTTACCCAACAAATTATTGAGACCTCTTCTGCAAGGCTGAGCATTACATGAAATACAAATATTGTCATACTCTGCACCTCTTCAAACTTGTCATCTCACATAACTGTCTACTTTTTTTAATTTTTCAAATTTAATTTTCCCAGATCTACTTTTTTTAATTTTTCAAATTTTCATTGAAAATTTTTCTTTCCAAGTCCCTGATAAGCCAACTAACTTGTTAGCCACTACCAATACTACCAGCGTAGACCTGCTTCTCAAGTCATCTCTCTTCACACATGCAGTGGACAACTAGATGGCCATACTAAGATGTTTTATTTTCACTTTCAGTAGGACTGGAGTTCAATATCCAGCCATTTCCTTCCATTTTTCTTGCTCTGGAAGATGGTGTCCCTGTGCATCAGAACAAGAGGGGCTGCCCATTACCCAGTCACCAGACATTAATAATACAAATAAAATGTCAAAGCACTAGAATATTCTAAGTCAGTCATGGCATTGTGTTTTCCTTGCCAGAATAAGTAATGAAATTTTAATTAATGAAGCTTAAGAGAATTGTTTAGGGACTTCTTGGAAATAAGTCCTTCTCCTAAAAAGTCATGCGTAAAAAGAACAGACCTATTTTCCTGAACATCGCTGTATGCATGTAACATCTGAATCTAAAGCAAACATCTTGGGAAAACGAAGTGACAGACAGTAGCTTAAGAATACAAGCTGACCAAATGAGGGTAGCACAAAGGAAAGATAGAAAGAATCTGGTTCCTACATAATATTGTTGAGCCACTGAGTTAGCCTTCCTTGGAAATGCTTTGCCTGTTTGCAAGATAAACACGGAAGGGCTTCTTGTTTGCAAGATAACAGATTCAAAAATATGGAAATAACTGAATGAAAGAGGTGGGGCAAGGGCAGTGAGGATCTCACCTTTCTAATCTACAAGTTTGAGAACCTTGAAGAGGAGGGAAAGGGAAGATAATTAGAATATAAAATTAATAAAATTGGAGCCTCTTATTGAATGTTTTCTAAAAGATTAAGGGAGTGACAATGGGACAAATGTAGGATTATGGGTGGTTCTTTCTATCCAAGTATATTTTTTAAGCTCTCATGTAGAGGCCATTAAAACCAAGAATCGTGGGGTTGAGCAGAACATCGAGTCTAAACACCAAGTATTGTCTAAATGTAAGAGTAACTCTATAGACCCTTTGCCACCACTGCAGCATTGGCATCATCTGGGAGTTTACTAGAATTACAGAATCTCATACTCCACCATTAAGTTCAACTTAATCAGAATCTTGCATTTTAACAAGATTCCCAAGTGATTCATAAGCACATTAAATTTTGAGAAACATTTTTTAAGACAAATTTTGGATGTAGTTACTAGCACATGGAATTGACAAGAAGAAAATAGACTGAAAGCTTATTAAGTTCTTAAGGAAAATGTATTATTGGGTTTTTTATTACTTGCTGCTTAATGTAAACTCATTGATACAGAAGGGATAGTTTTTGAATGGAAGAGGCTTAAACTTATTTATAACCACTTTTCTGCTAGTATAGTAAATATATTTGGATTTTAGAGTATGAAAACTATAAGGAGCATCAGCATTTGAATTCTGAGCATCTTAATTCTGTAAGATGAGGAAACAAGTATAGAGGCTTCAGAACATACAATGTTTAAATAACTGCTTAAGAAGACAATAAAGTAAATATCACATGAAAGGGCACATTATTAACAAATGAAAGCAATTCACTGTGATAGCCAGGCACTATCCATGTACTGGGAATACAAATATGAATGGCTTAATCCTTGCCTTAAGAAAACACATAGTCTAAAACAACTGTAAGCAGGTTTCAGATCAAAATGAGTAGGACCAAACAAAGAATATACTTTTGATGTCTGTGGCATGTATATCGCCAAACTTAAGTAGAAGCCTCACAGTAGGCTTTTTTTTTAATTTTATTTTAACTTTCTGGTATTCATTTTCCTTCTGTCGACAGCACCACAAATTTCCCCCGTTTTCCACATACATGGTTCGAGTTAAGCTATACCATTGTTCCAATGTAAGCATGAGATATAGGCCAGCCAAACAAAGCACATGTAATAGACTATACTATTGTTTCCAGCCATCATCTTCACCCTTCTCCCAACTCTGGCAAAAAGAGTATATATGCCTTTTGTCATAGAACCTGAAGTGTCGCCCTGTAGGTCAAATATACTGGAAGGGAAGAAAACACTATCTATAGTTTAAGTCTGGGAAACCAGAAAAAAATGATTCCATTTGTAGTGATAGAAATGTCAGTAAGTGAAGAGCATTGGGAAGGAAGATGAAGAATTCAATTTTAGATAATGAGATTTAATTTAAAATAATACTTATTATTTCTTTTTTATTGTAAAAGTAATGCCTGGCTTTGTAGATAATTTTGAATACAGGGAAAAATGGAAGGAAGACATTTAAAATAACCCTGTTAACATTTTGATATATTTCCTTCCAAGCTTTTCTCCCCCCACACACATAAATATATAAAACTAAAGTGGTATTAAAATTTATACACATTCTTATGTCCTGCCATTTCCATTTAACATTATATGTGAGTATTCCAATGTTTAAAAAAAAAAAACCGTGAATACAGAATTTATGTCTACATACACATATGTATTTTAAAATTTATGTAAGTCTTCACTTATTGACAGATTTCTTACTACTTTTATAATTATAAATATAACTACAATAAGAATATTTATATTAAAACCTGGATATGCCTCTAATAATTTCTTAGGACAAAAGTCTAGAAACAGACTATCAGGCCACATAATATGGAGTACTTTAAGGCAATGTAGAGATGCACAGTGATTTCCCAAGAAGGTCCTTCAGGTAAAATGTCAACAAGAATATAGGTATGTAACTCTTTTATTCTCTCTTCACAAAAATGACATATTATACACAGACACATGTGTGTATGTATCAAATTATTAAGGAAAACTGAAAAGCTCCATTAAATAGTCTCTAACATAATATATAAGGGTAAACTTTCTGTCAGGAGACATGATAAACAGAGAATCTGCCTGACGAGTTTTCTTCCCAGGGGGTCACTGAAAGCAAAAGGCCAGCACAGAGTTTTATACTGTACCAAGCAACAAAACAGAGAAATAGTACTCAATATACGTAGAGAAAATGCAGCCAGAAGAGGGGGGCATTGCTTTGAAGACTCACACTAACCTTTCTCTCAGGAAAAAAAATATATTTTTTTTTTCTTAAAAACTGAAGATTAATTAAATATTCTTAAGCAACTCTCAAGAGGATACTGCATCTATAAAACGATAGTATGTACTTACAAAAAAGAAAGAAGCTAAGTTTTGTGAAGACTCGACTGAGATTTTAAAACACAAGACCACGACCTGTTCAATTAAAAAGTAAAATGGAAGGATGGAGGCTCACGTTGAATACAGCAGAAGACCAAATCAACGCGATGAAGAAAACCCCAAGATAGCAATTTCAGATGGAGAAAGAAGTAAAAGTGAAGAAAATAAGTATTAGGAGAGCCTCACAGAGTGCTCCGAGCACAGCCCCCACTGCAGAGTCTCCGCCTCAGTCGCCGCCAAACCTACGCCCCGGAGCATGACGGGATGGCGGGGGGCGGGGCCTGGCTCCACCGTGACCGCGCAGGCTTCCCCTGGCTTCAGGCTTGGGGCTGCCCCACTTGTGCCTGCCGCTGGCGTCTGCGAAGACCAAGTGGGAAAGCTTGGAGATAGCAGTGTGTTGGGATGCTCAAGTTGCTCACATCTGGTGTTATATCTCTCAAAGCATTCTCATTTTTCGTATTTGGGTTTTGCCTCTTAGATTTGTGAAAGATTGCTTAATTCTTGGCTTTTTCAAATATTCCTATCTCGGGTGCCTGAGTGGCTCATTCGATTAAGCATCTGACTCTTGCTTTTGGCTCAGGTCATGATCTCAAGTTCCTAGGATCAAGTGCCGCCTCTGATTCTGTGCTGAGTGTGGAGCCTGCTTGAGGTTCTCTCTCTCCCTCCCCCACCCAAGTACTCTTATCTTTAGTATTTGTCAAATTAATGGTGATAGTGGACACGTTATTTTTTCTGAACATCAAACATAATTCTGCAACATTGGAACATTAAGTATAATGTTTAACATAAAGTTTTCTCTAAGAGTTTTTGCCTATTTAGTTATTAGGGCTCCTTCTCCGTGAAATGAATGTTCAAGTTTATTGCTCCCTTTTCTACTGAATTGTTTATCTTGTTCTGATTAATTATAAGGATTATATGAATATTCTGGATACTAATCATTTCTCAGGGATATAGACTGGAAATATCTTCTCCTTGTTTGTAGCTTCTCTTTTTACTCTCTTCATTGTATATGATGAAAATAACCAGAATTCTAATGTAGTTTGATATCTTTTCTTTAATGGTTCATGCTTTTTAGATCTTGCTTAAGCAATGCTTCCATGTCCTAAGATCATCAGCTATTTTGCTCTATTGCCACAATTTTTATACATTTATATCTATACTTTAGTATTTAATTCACTTGAAATTTATTTGCAGGTATCAGTGAGGTAATGGTCAAATTTTATTCTTTCCAGGTGAGTAAACCAATTGTCACAGAATCCTTTATTGAAAACTCATCCTTTCCCCATTGATCTGAAAGGTCATTCTGCAATATTGGAACATTAAAATACAGTGTTTAACATTAAGTGTGATGTTTGCTGTAGGTGATCTACCAGGAATCTATATTCTTTATCAGGAAATTCCCTTTTACGTCTAGTTTACAACAGATTTCTCTCATGAAAGTACTTATCAAATACTTATTTTACATCTCCTGAGGTTAACATATGGCTTCCCTCCTTTTAACTTTTAATGTGATATATTCCAAAAATTGATTTTTTAAAATATTAAAGCAACCATCCATTGCTTGGACAAACTCAACTTTGTCTTTCTCTCTGTCTCTTTTCTCTCTCTCTCTCTCTCTCTCTTCACCCTCCCTCCCTCCTGCTGTTTGGTTACACTTGAGTTTAACGCCTAATATTTTCTTTAGGAGTCTTGCATTTATGTTTATGTGTGAAATCAGCGTATAATTTTCTTTCTTGTCTTCATTGAACTTTGCTGTCAAGGTTAAGTCAGCCTTATAAAATGAGTTAGGAAATACACTCTTTTTTTTAACTCTTGAAAGAGTTGGTATAAAATTACCAAATCAGTTCATTACATTTTTAGAAAAACTTATTAGTAAAATTGTTTAGGCTGAAGTTTTCTTTGTGGAATAATTTTAAACTACAGATTTAATCCTGTTAAGGCTATAAAACTTTTCACATATCCTTTTCTATCCATTCTCATATACACTTTCACCATTTACTTTGGTGAGTTATATTTGCATAGAAATTTGTCCTTTAAGTTTTCAAGTTTTTTGTCATGAAAATGTTTTTACTATTTTCTGTTATCTTTTTATCACCCTATATTTTGTATGTATGTCCCTTTTACATTACTGAAATTGTTTTTGATTCCTCCTTTTTATCTAGAGATTTTCCTGAGGTGCGTGAATTTTATGTTTGGTTGTTTGTTTTGGAGGGGTTTGGAGAGGCAATATATGGATTGGTTGATCCTTTCCGGTTTGGTTTCATTAATTTTTCTCCTATCTTTATTTTTTTCCTTCCTTGAGATTTTTCTTCCTTTAGGTTTATTTTGCTCTTCCTTCTCTAACTTAAGTGGATAATTTGCTCATTAATTATCAGCCCTTATATTTTTTTTTATTTAAGTATTTTAAAGCTATGAATGTCCCTCTGATTACTGCTTACCTGCATTCTATAAGCTTTGATAAGTGGTATTTTCTAAATTTTTTCTAATTTCCAATATGATATTGCCTTTGATCTATGATTTATTTAGATATGCAATTTTTACTTTCATACTATTATTGGAAGTATTAAATTATCTTTTTCAGCACACACAAAGCCAGTTTCCATGCTTTGCTTAACTTTCTAGTTTTCTACCTTCCCTCAATTTTTAACCTGATTTTTCCTTTCTTCCTTACCAGCTCATGAAAACACCCAAGATAATTCATATATATATAATGGTATATATTGGTATATATAATGGTGTATATATATGTGCATATATATATATGTATTTTATTATTATTTTTTTTTTTAGAGAGAGAGAGAGGAGAGGACAGAGGGCAGGGGAGAGAGAGAATCTTAGGCAGTCTCCACACCCAGCAAGGAGCCAACACAGGGCTCGATTTCACAATCCTGAGATCCCGACCTGATCCAAAATCAAGAGTCAGACTTAACCAACTAAGCCACCCAGGCACACCTCACAGTATTTTTTATCCAGTATTTTAGGTTGTTTTCAAAGGGACAGCCAATCAGCTTATACATTTCTTATTTTGTGGTTGTAGATACTTTAAAATTTTTAAATTATTTTGTGTGTAAGATGTGTGTTTCGTGATAAGGTACTGCCATAGTTTGTTAGTGCTGTTGCTTTGTTATTTTTCCATGCAAATAAGACATTTAGTTTGAAGAAAATAAGAAAAAAAATTTTAAATTCTCATTGTCTAATTAGTGATAGACAATTTCAGGATCCCCTTTGATTGCTTATTCCAGTGACTTGTTAGCTTTAAACAAAAGGTTGTCCATTGTAATAGAAAAATAAATCTGTTTAAATATAAAATCTTTATGAGGAATTTAGGTCTTAAAGCTTCAGAAAATGGATTTTTAAAAATGTTTGGGATCATTCTTAAGATCCATGGTATGCTTAATATTAAAAACAAATCCCAGGAGGCTCCATAGCTCAGAGGTTAGAGTACTAGTCTTGTAAAAACAAATCCCTCTTAAATTAAAAAAAAAAAAGCAGAGAGCAAAATAGGAAATAATGAAATATTAATTTTTGTTTATTTAAAATTAGCATTCAGAAAAGTGACAAGATATTCATATTAATTACACTGATGTATGAGAGAAAATATTTTGAAAAATTGATATTCTGACATTATGTAGTTCTATTTTATGATGTAATAAATTCCAACCTTACCAGATAGGACATACCAAATAAAACTGAATTAAATAAAGTATCTAACCTGCAAATGTCATGAGTAATATCTCACATTTCCAAATTATAAGTATCAGGATCTTTAGGGTCAGAAGCCCTTTTTAATAATATAAAATATTCAGATAAGATTTTAAAAGATAAAAGAAGATTTTTTAAAAAGATTAAAAACTGTGCAGTGTTAACTATAAAACTTTTCCTGCAACAGGGTTTGCACATTTCTTAAATATTCCTGTAGTAGGCAAAATAATTGTCCCCCAAAGCTACCTGCATCCTAATCTATGGAACCTGTGACTATGTTAGGTTATATGGCAAAGACGATTTAAGATTACAAATGGCATTAAGGTTTTTAATCAAATGACCTTTAAAGAGAGAGATCATCCTAGATAATCTGGGTCAAGCTATTATAATAACTGAGGTCTTGAAAAACAGAAGACAAAATCAGAAAAGGGGCCAAAATCAGAGGAAGACTTGAAGATGCTAGGCTGCTGGCTTTGAAAATGGAGAAAGGGGCCAGGAGCCAAGGAAAGCTGGTAGGCTCTGGAATGTGGAATATGAAGAAAATGGATCTCCCCTATAGCCTCTCGAAGGAATGCAGCCTTGCTTATATCTTGATTTTACCCCAGTGATCTCTCTAACTATATAACAATAAATTTGTATTTTGTAAGCCACTGAATTGTGATCAATTTTTACAGTAGCCATAGGAAACTAATATAATTCAACTTCTTCAAATGCATTAAGATATCTTGTAAAAAACAGCTGGTATATTCTACCTGAAAAGGTTATAATTAAAGACACCTAAAATTGATAAATTTATATATAATGGGGGCATCAACTTTCTGCATTCCTACCAAATTTATTTGACATTAGATATTATTTTTATGTTTGAGCCATAAATTACTACCTATGCTCTCTTTCCATATGAAAATCTGGTCAGGAAAATATAATTTTTCAAGCTAATTCTCATGGGAACATCTTAAATAGGTTGCTGCTGGTTAAATTGGACATGAGCCTTTTATTTATTTTTTATTTATTTATTTTTTTTAAGATTTTATTTATTTGACAGAGAGAGAGAGACAGCGAGAGAGGGAACACAAGCAGGGGGAGTGGGAGAGGGAGAAGCAGGTTTCCCGGCAAGCAGGGAGCCTGATGTGGGGCTCGATCCCAGGACCCCGGGATCATGACCTGAGCCGAAGGCAGACGCTTAACGACTGAGCCACCCAGGTGCCCCAGACGTGAGCCTTTTAAAACAAGGTACAAATAGTTCATCTAAAGAGCTATAATTTTGAGATTTCACTATGGAAACTTGTTGTCACCAAGGATTCAAATAATATTTTTTAAATAAAAAAAAATTCCTTTTATTTTTAAATTTCTGAACCAGACTCCACTATCCTACCAGGTTAATACTTTCAGAGGTCAATAAATTCTCTTAGAAAAGAGAGTAAATTCTCAAATTTGTGTTTTAGAAACATAAGATGTAGCAATATAGGAAACAATTTGGACTTCAGCCAAGATGACTCTGTAAGTTCATGCTTTTCGATAACTCCATGGTTCCAACCACATACTGATGATACACAAAGTTAAAAAAAAAAAAAAAAAAAAGAATAAAGATGCAAACTGGTACAAAATAAGATCATCTTCACCATAGATCAAACAAACAAAGTAAAAAGTAGGCAGAAACAATTAGTCAGCTGAAGGCAAGATATGGAAAAAGCAGATGTAGCTGGAATTCAGCTCATGTAGAGACATGGGATTAAAATGCTTCACATTTGGTAGGATTCCTTGAAATCAGAGAATATTATGGATTCCAAGATGCTGACAATACAGGGAAAGCGTCAAGCCTAGAGAACCAGGTGAAAATACAAACAGCATCACAAGGAAACAGGAAAGAATTCTGGGACTGGTATGCAAGAACTCCAACAGTGCCTTGGTGCAGAAGACATTTCAGGATTTGGTTATAGATTTGACCTGCAGTAAATGAAAAACCATTAGACAGGGATAGAATGAGGAGAGTGTTCTCGATGTGCAAGAATAATAACGCAAACCATCCATGATGTTATATGAGATAGCTTATGAGAAACCATTCTGTTAACTGTAAGGCATGCTATTAGGAATATTATCCTTACTATTATTTTTTTAAATTTACCTTTGAGTAAGCAAAAAAGTAGCCTTAAGGAATTTTTCTTTCTGAAATTGTTTGACAAAACATCTCTTTATCATCTAGAATTTAGTCTCATCTAGAATCTAATGGTTTGGCTACTGTGAACTTTGCCACATTATGTTCTAAACACAGTTTATAGAAAAGTGTCATGAAACCTAATGTTCTTTATTTCCAACACCTCAAACTGTCCATGTTTTACCTCTCACTGTGTATTTCTTAAATGAGTAAGAATAAGAAGCAATGGCCATTTTCTCTTGCTGCAGCCAGAATTGTACTGTAGGGGTAGATGTTTATCATACCCATCCCTCACAGGCCAATTCAAGGCAGCTCTGAAGATCAGTATCCCTCTCAAGGTGTGTCCGATTAAACATCCCAACAGGTCAACAAAACGCGAAATGTCCGTTTTTAAAAAGAAAAAGAAAAAAAATTCACCCAGTTTATCTCTGAACCCAAGAATGGTAGTATGTTATAAACTGTACTTAAAGTGGGGGATTTTAAAATTGAAGTTCCAAGTATCCCCCCCCCGCCCAAATTTGAAACCTCTTACCATTTTGAGTGTTAAATAGATACGATGTACCACTTCTCTGGAAATTAATGATCTAGGTTTTCTACCCTTTAATATTTACGATGCTATATAAAGGCTGTATGTACCTGACATTTCCAGAGCCAATTTTTGCAAATGGTCTTAACCCAGCCTCTAAATTTGCAAACACAAATTATTTGGGCAAATATTTCTGGTAGTTAGATAAAAATGCAATGTTTGAGGATATTATTTGATGCACACCATTTTAGAGGTCATGCTGAAGGTAGAGTAGCACCCCCCTAAAAAATACCCTTGAAAACATGGATGTTTAGTCATATCCACAAAGTTTTTATCTAAAAAAGGGAAAAAGCAGAATACAATTTAGAAATAGTTTATAGTATACATCAGATGGCCTCAAATCTTTCCTCAAGTCATTGTTATTTTGCAATTAGTTTCATGAAAGAAGGAAGTTATCATGTTATTTTCTATCTTATTCCTGGGGATTTGATTTCCTTATCTCATCTTCCCCACTACAGATAATACAGTAAAATACCAAAACTAACAAAGAGATTTACAGGGATCAAATAAGTAGAAGGGGATACTCTCCTCCTCCCGGGTGCTTAAATGG
The DNA here is from genome assembly GCF_004348235.1 of Phoca vitulina. Classification (NCBI taxonomy): domain Eukaryota; kingdom Metazoa; phylum Chordata; class Mammalia; order Carnivora; family Phocidae; genus Phoca; species Phoca vitulina. The sequence continues at coordinate 26,838,269 of NW_022589707.1, read as the reverse complement.
AGAGCTCAGGGGAGCACTTACTCCATGACCACTGGTCAGGGTTCTACTTGTCTCTTTCATTGCACCCATTTCAACATTCGCTTAATACAGTCACCAGGCCTCTCTCCAAATTTTAGTTATAAAATCAATATAAAATGGAATTTTCCAATCTGTATATAATTTAATTGCAATTTTCCTTTATTTGTGTTTTTAAAAAATCTTTTCTAAAGCTCCATGAGTGGTCTACCCAAAGTAAAATTGCCTGATTGATTGACAGATTATTTTACAACTAGTACTTATTATTCCTTTTCATTAAGAGCTGAGTGGCTTTTAGAGTAAAAACAATAGGGTGAAGAAAAGGTCTTTGATTCACTTATATCAAATAGAAAATTGGAGAGAAAAAAGTTACAAAGTCAGTGATTTTGACAATATGTGCATTACCTGCATCACATATTAATTGGCAGTCATAGATTGTAACAAGTGGACACACAATGTAAAAGGGAAAGGTAAAGATGTGTTGAAGGTTTTTAAAAGTATTATGCAGTAGGTGATAATTGATCTTTTCTTAGTTCTTATATAAGTGAGTTTTTAAATATAAAACTCAAATAAATAGTACGTGGGGATTGTGACACCATTGTATATTTTATGAGGCTGTGGGAATTAGTTCATATGTAAAAGGCAGGTGCTGCTTTCTCCTTTACAGTTTTAATGTTTTTAGTTTTCCTTTAAGAATGATAGGATATTTTTTTAAAACTTGAAAAAAATTTAGGTGACTTTTTCAAAAGTTTGTTGATATCCTTTGTCATATAATTTTATTTCACATGTAGCTTTCCTAGATTACTTTCTGTTTTATTTACCCTAGGTTGATATTTGGAAAAGAAAAAAAAAACAAAAAACAGTAAATTTCTTATTTTAATCCCCATGGAACCAATAAACCTATCAGAGGCATTGTATTCTTATTGGGTTAACTTTAAATAATTAAAGGTAATTTTAAAACAAAGAAGTTTAAACTTTAAACTTCTGTCTAAGAAGATAGAAACTCTGTACAACCTTTAATTAAAATAAACAAGACAATAATTTAGCAACCTTGAGCAAGATGAGCTTCTGGGTTAAACCTATTTTTCAAAAACCAATCCTTTGAGAAAATTTTAGTTACCTCATATGGATGGCAACCTAGAACTAAACAATCAGATATAATCTGGACCATTGGTTTATAATGCTTCATGTATTTCATCTGAACTTGCTAGTCAGCAATGTATGAAACATAAGAGAGATGAACAAATTAAATAAATTACGTTGCTATTTGCAGATCATATGTATTTCTTGGTCATGCATCACCAAATGGTAACTACACTAAGAAGGTTATTCAGCTGGCAAGGCCTATTTTCTTTCTATGTACCTTTGCATGAATGATGACGTCTAATATGGTGATGGCTAGAGAAAAGTTTAACATATTTCTTCCCAATTGCTCCAGTCTTATTGATGATGGCTTGTAAGAAATTCCTTGGACAAGTGGCATAGCTGATCCTAACAAGCTGTGTCTAAATTCCATATCACCACATATGGCAAACTCTCCAGAAGCGTAAAATAACATCCATGAGCAAATTGAGCCAATGGGTAAGAATAGGAAGTCAGTGACTGCTTCTGAGTATTATTTATTTTTTAGTTGTTCAAAGAGTCACTTTTAAGCTCATGCTGTGAGTGTCTTTAAAATGCTTTTTTGGGGGGAGATTTGTGATTAATTTTAGCCTGGGGAGACTGATTTAGAGCTCCAGATTTAGGTGATACTGCTGAGCTCTTGAAATTGACTGAGGGAAGCTGTTGAGTATTTGGCCTAGAAACAGAATCATGTTATATAAAGAGAGGCCACAGCACTGAGGTAGCCTCCCAGAGGGCAAAACCAAAATGAGTCTGCCTTTGAGGAATTCAGCACACTTGGGAGGAAAGAACCAAGTAAATTATGCACCCGAACCAAAACCAGGCTGATGAATGGGAACGGTTGGTAAAGAAAAGTGGGTGCTAAAAATCACATTAGTCTATTAGCAAGCGAGAGGGTAAATGTGATTTGTTTGGGAAATAGTTGTGTAAAAGTATGATTCCATGCTTGATTTATAAACAGAACCCACTCAGAGTACGTAATTCCTGCCTGCTCCCTGGCTGCCACTCATCCTTTGTTCAATGTGTGCCCTGCCTGCCAACAAAGGTTTTCTGGGCATTCACCCATCGTGGATCCCAGTTCACCTTGCAACATGCCTTCCTTGTTTTATCCACATTTGTATTTGTCTCTGATACCTCCTATTCCCCCATGCCTATCCTTCCTTTTCCTTCCAAGGCATCTTGTCTATCCATATTCCTTTTTATCTTTTGCTTATCAATAGCTGCATTCAGCCCTTAATATGGGTTCTGTGATGACCATTTCACCATGTGTTTATTTCTTTGGTTTGACAAATCACCCTATTAAAATTGGGTAGGGTGGGCACACATCCAGTTGTTAGGGGAATTTTTTCCAATAATTTTGCACACTATTCCAAGATAGTCTCTTAGAAGGGTTACACTCAACCTTTTCTTGATTTTGCATAACTAGGATGAAATGGATAAAAAGTTTAGAATTAAAAGGAGGTCATGTTACCAGACAGAGGACTGATTCCAAATTCAGGTTTGGCTGCTTGCTGTTTGAAAGCCAATACTTGAGAGATAAGCATCAGTGGGAAAGGTGGTTACTTTCTTCAGGAGGCTGGAGTCTTTGGAAGATGGCAGACTAAAGTCTCAAAGACCATCTCCCCATCTAGGCGAAGTGGGTTGTTTTTAAGAGGAAGGTGCAGGAAATGGTGAGGGGGCTACGTGCAGGAGAAGCTGGTGCTTAGCAGTTAATTTATCCTTTCGAGGCTTCCAGATTCCTCTGCTCTGCCAAGAATCAAGGCTCCCAGGCATCTCTTAATAAAGGATAGCATGGTCATTGGTGGCTGTTATCAAGTGTGCTCAGCCTTATCTTCCAGGAAAGTCTGGTCCTTTGTTCCTCAAGGCCAGTGGTCTGCAAAATCTTAAGGGAGGTCTACAAACAATGGGGTTTAGGTCAGCAAGCAAGGTGGGACGCCTGGGTGGCTCAGTCGGTTAAGGTCAGCAAGCAAGGAGTGCATAAGCTTGAAACAAATTAGCCCTTATAAGAGTGGGGTGGAGTTCAGTTACAGGAAAAAAATAGAATAACTGAAGCTGCCATTCATTGCTGATGGTACAAAGACTTTGTAAAATGATACTACAACTTTGGAAAACTGCTCAAGAGGTTTTAATGAAGTTCAATATATGCCCACTCTATGATATAGCAATTCCATTGCTAGGTATTTTTCCCAAAGGAATGAGTGCTTATGTCTCCAAAAAATGATTTGTACAAGAATATTCATAAAAGATCTATTCCTCATAGGCAAAAGACTAGCAACAATCTGAATGTCTACCAATAGGAGAATGAATAAACAAACCACAGATACATACAACAATATGGATGGATCTCCAAATAACTGTGCTGTATTGGGGCGCCTGGGTGGCTCAGTCGTTAAGCGTCTGCCTTTGGCTCAGGTCATGATCCCCGGGGTCCTGGGATTGAGCCCCGCATAGGGCTCCCTGCTCCACGGGAAGCCTGCTTCTCCCTCTCCCACTCCCCCTTCTTGTGTTCCCTCTCTTGCGGTGTCTCTCTCTAAAAAATAAAATTAAAAAAATATATATTGTGCTGTATTAAGTGAAAGAAGCTAGACATGAATGAATACGGTATGTCTCCATTTGTATGAAGTTCAGGAATAGGCAAAAACTAATCAATGGTGATAGAGATCAGCATAGAGCCTCCTCTTGGAAGGGGATTATTGTCTGGGAAGGAGTATGAAATTTTCTGGGCAACAGAAATATACTAGTTTGCTCTGAGTGATGGATATTTGAGTGTAAACATTCATTAATATTTTCTAAGCTATACCCTTCAGATTTATGCATTTTGCTGTAGCAAAAGTATACCTTATTTAAAAGGCAAAAGGGAATGAATAAAAGAAGATACAGTGAAAAGAGCTCAAGTCTCGAAATAAAAATTCTGGATTCATAATCTTAGCTCTCATTTACTTAATCTCTTTCAACCTCAGTTTTCTCATCTGTAAAATAGGGAAATATCACCTACCTCACAGGTATATTAACCAGATTAAATTACTTAATGGTAATTAATCCATAAATATTAATTCCTTTCATGTCCCCTTCTCCCTGTTTTGACTAATTATTAGCAGCATTATTCCTAGCTAGTATTCTTTATACTTACTATGCTACCAAATGAATGCTGTTAAACTTTGAGGCGCACTGTTCTAAGAGATTTCCAGTGTGTGTCATCGCATTCAAGGCTTGATAAATTATGCATTAAATACATCGATTTAACCCTGCTTGAAGCTACATCTTCCAATCTTATTAGATCAAAGAACTTCTCCCCCAAAATATTGGGGGAAAGCAAGATATAATTATTATCTTAACCGCAAAACTTTGTTCAAAGAAACACCTTGAGAAACAAGTGTAGCAAATCTCCCCATTTCAGAATAAAATTTTTGGGTATCCTCTGGCACATTCCAGAAATTTTAAGTTCAGGGTAAGTGTTCAGGATATGACTACAGCTCTTAGAACCAATTAATTTGATGCATTGACCCAATTAACACATACGTGTTTGGACAAATAACCCAAGAAAATAATTCTCAGATGTGCGTGAAGGGCATATCAGAAGCACATGGTGAGTTTTGTAAAAATACACATTGATTTGTCATTCAGATTCTTTGGAGAAACAAGAATGGTAATCTAAACCCTAGGACCTTTCAGAAATACTGTCCCTGGCCCCCACTTCATCATATTCTGTGCATTCTGAAAGATATCTTCTAGTGATTACAATAGCCACCCCCACCCAGGTAAAAACTCTTGGTTTGAGTAAATGCTTCTCAGCTCAGATTGCACGTTAGTATCACTCGGGCTTAAAAACATCAATTTCCAAAGGCCACCCTTGAAGACTGATTTAATTGGCCTGGGGTTAGACGTGGGCATTGGCATGTTTTAAAGCTTCCCAGGTGATACTAATGTGCAGCATGAGTTGAGACCCACTCTTCTGAGAGAAATAACAGTGTTCCCTTGACCCCATTGCCAAAACTACCCATCATTTTGTTCTCAAGTAAAAAATAAAGTCATCTCAGTGGTGGGTATTAGTCAAAAGAATGTCTATGCTGAAATTTCTTATTTGGGGGCCTTTGTCTCTATATGGTGCACCAGTGTACATCAAAGTGGTATTTCAGAAAGTAGAGGCCAGTGAGTCGGTTGAGAATTGCGGCTCTGAGTCATTAAGATAATATGAGGATCTGGGCAGTTTGCACACTGTCCTCCATCCATATTCATTCAGAGCTCTAAAACTGGATATTACATACAAGCAATTTGTAGAAAAACCTCTAAAAGGTATAGAAAAACCTCTAAAAGGCTTTTTTCATTGTCTTTAAAAATAATCATTTTATAATTTAACTTCATTTGAACAATTTTTAAGTAAGTGCAGTTATCAGAGAACTCATTTTTCCCAAGTCACCTAATTCATATAAGTAAAGGTCATAGCAAGGCTTTTAAAAATAAGCATTATTCTTCTTTTTGAGAAAGAATCCACCGTTAACAGAGATGTTTTTAAGGCTTCTGTCACCTAATAGCTTTAAGACTTCATTTTAATATTTATTATAAATCAAAACTGGTTTTCAATTAAATGTGTAAGTAGTAAATGAGAAAAAAATTAGGAATGCCTTATCTAAATTATAGTTTTTTGAGAGCATATTTCTTGTTTACTTGGCTGCCTTGTGCATAAATATCCCACTTTTTTACCACTTGGAAATAAAAAGACTCATAGGTATAGGCGGGAGGTTTTGTGGAAAAAGAAATATCTATTTACTTAAAATGCACGAGTACTAAAAATAAAATAAAACATACCAGTACTACATTCAAGCATGGGAAGCTTGAATAAACCTCATGCAAGTTGGCTTAATCTGATTTTTTTTTTAAAAAAAACCAGTCCTCCAAACTGTATGGGAATGAACCTAATGGAAATCTGAGCATTGGTGTACTTCGCAAAGGAAAGGTACGTCTTTACCTGGTTTGACGGGATTATTAAAAGACATGCACATGCGCGCGCGCGCGCGCGCGCGCGCGCGCACACACACACACACACACACACCTCCTCTTATTGTCAAATGATAGATAATAAATCTTTATTGAGTGTGTAATGCAATTTTTTTTTTTTTAGTAATGGCAAATTTAAACTGAGGCAGTCAGTTCTTTTATCGATTGAAGGCATGTTAGTACTGCTATTGATAGAACTTTTCTAGACCCCACCTTATATAACTTAAACAGTGCTGGTCACCAAAATTTGCAAGGTTTAATTGCTCTTTGGGGGAACAGTGAAGAACAATTATATGAATGATACCAGATCTCAATGATTAAGTTATGTGAAAAGACGGGGAAAGTTGAGCAAATCCTCAGTGGAAAAGAAAAGACTTCACGTAACCCAATTGAAGTTTTAAAAATTACAAGGTGGATTGATGAAATTGATCTAAGCAAAGTCTTTATGCTTCAAGACCAGAGAAGTGAGTAGATATGATCTGAAAATTAGAAAGTTGGGAACAAGGCAAAAAAAAGGCAAAACTCTTTTACACAAAGGATAATAAGCATATGGAATAAATTACTATAAAGGGCCCCTGAAGCAAGGAGCATCATTGAATACAGGAGGGAATGAAATGAATTTCTAAATAAAAAGGGAAGATAGAGAAGAACAGGAAGAAAATCGGCTAGTGGAAATAAGGGAAACTTTAAAAAGGCAGGTGTGATGAGCAGAGAAACCTTTCATTGGGGTCCCTTCACTTCTTTCTGTTAGTGCTGCTAAATGGCTTTTGGCATAGCCTGTAATGTGAAATAATGTCATAGATTGGTGCTCCATGCTGTCATATTTAACCAAATGCTACATGGCATGTAACATTCATCTATCTTTAGGGATGTCTAAATACAAATCTATGTAATGTCATTCTACTCTGCAAGTAGGTGATTTGGAAACATTACCCACCTTTGTGACCAATGAAGTCAACTTTTCTAGGCATGTTACATATTCAAGGAATATTTCCTTGGTCTGTTGCTTTAAAAAAATAAATTAAGTATTGCCCATAAGCTCCTATAATCTAGTGCATGTCTTAATAATAGATGAGATGATTTTCAATAGGACATGCAGAAATATGAAGGCATATTAACCATTTGTAAACTATTCATAATGGGACTGAGTGTCTCTCCTTGAGCACACTGCCTTCTGTTATATCTGCAAAGAACCCCCCTGCCTCCTTAGCTGGAAGCATGAATCTTTTTTGAGGAAAGGGCGCTGAGGCTGAATACAGGATTTCAAGTGATGAATGATTTGAAACATTAATATGTAAGGTATTGCTAGCTAATTATTCAGTGGTTACTTCAGTGACTTAGATGGGGAATAGGTTACCTTTGGGAGACAGGATTCTGCTTTCAAGCAGTGCTAAAGTATTATCACTAGAAGTTATATAGTACATGTTACTGCTAACTCTCTCCCAAAAGGTACAGATACATAGCTTTCTGGTCTAAAATTTAAAGAGCTTACTATAGGCATAGTCATCAAGTGCTTAGAAATATCTATTTGGTTGAAACAGACAAGAAAGGGGAGTTTTCTCTAATTTAGGCTTAATTTTGTATTTTAAATATCCCTTTCATAGGTATAGTCTTTTCCAGACACTTGAACAGGACACTTTAAAAAAACAAACAAACACTTTAATACCAACGAAGAACACGAGAAGACACAGAACTGGACAATGGTTTATTAATGACTAACCCAGAACTTTCTGAACTGCTCAATCATAACGTGGCATTTCCAGATGAGAAAGTTCATCAATAACACATCAAGACCATTATCAAACTTTGTTGGCCTGGACATCTGACCTTGAGATTCAAGTCAGATGTGGGACATGTTCACTATCCACAGGCAAGGTTAGTGTAAATAAATTAATAGCAGATCACAATCTGCCAAAATGCCCAAAGAAGATCACAGTTTTAAGAAATAGAATCTAAAATGCCATAATGAGTTTCTCCAGAGAAGTAGATAAGTAAACAGGTAGGACAGGCTCCACTAGATTCCTAGATTTGAGCACAGAGTAAACTACAAAAGAGTGACAGGTAATTGGCACAGTGGGTCAATTAGGTCTAAACATCCAGCACTTCAGTCCAGGGAAAAGTTGACAAAATTATGTTACTGGTTACATCGCTCCCAATGTTTTCTCTCACCTCACCTCAAGCCAAACCAATGAAAGGCATGGCGAAATATCAGGGCATTCTTTCCCACTGAATTAAAAATCTTTCTAAAAACTGTCCTCCCAGGAGATCCTCACAGTCTACTGGGTTTGGTACTGGAGATGAAACCTGGATTTAACCAAGGATTTAACAATCCTTGCCCAGATCCCTACATAGATGTAAATTCAGAATGGGGCTCGACAAAATAATGTCCATGGGAGGTGTCAGGGAAACTCTGAGCAGCAGAACAAGCCACTTTCCTAGAAAACCATATCTTTCTCTTCCGACCTATTTCATAATGAATAGCAAAGGGTGTGTGGGAGGAAAGATTTGAGTGTCTAAAGGCACAGGAAGTTAGTCAAGACATGTTTGTTTTGTGGAGATGTAACCCCAAAATGCAGTTTTTTTAGTTGGGGCTTTTTGGTCTCATTTTCTCAAAAGTTAGATATAGTTTGGTAGGCAGGTAAGTACGTGGGTGGACATACAGGTACATAAGGAGATAATAGCGCTGATTCATTTGGTTGACAATGCTTTGAGACATTTTATTTTGCAAGCTGATTATGTGTTGCAGAAATACATAGACAACAATACCATAGAGAAACATTTGTCTTGTGTTTAAATTTTAGGGGCACAGGATTTACAGGGTATAGTTAAAGCAACACATACTAGTATTTTGTGGATGCTGAGATTAATTTTCAATATGCAGTCTCCCTTGGGATATTTATATTCTTCCAATCAGCATGGAACTGTCCATCAAAACTAACATAATTTTTTTTTTTTTTTTTAACTTGGCACTGCGAATGTTTCAGGGCTTTCTTTAAAGAGCTCTAGACAGATTAGCAATCTTCCTGTAAAAATGACCTCTGTCATTTTCCCCAGTGCTGGCTAGTTATTTCAATGCAGTTGAATTCAGAGGAGGAGAGGGGTTTCCCCTCTTATTCTTCCTCCTGCTTTTGGATAATTTTAGAACCATTTATTTGAGGTACAAGAACTTAGGGCTATTTTAAGAAAGTACTGATATTTACTTTAGAATGCAATGTGCATTATGGTTTAAAGTTTATTTCTAATTAGAGCAGAGCAAAATAAATAGTTTCCGAGAGGGAAAAATACATTTTCCCCCACAAATTGCTTCCATCATTTTTGAACCCTGCTAAGTATTTTTAATAGATATGTGCCCTTAGCTCATCTTTTGCATGCTAACAATTTCATCTGAATACCAATATAGACACAAAATAAACGATTGTTTCCTGCCAGAGGTATCTGCAGAAGAAATCTTGGAGTAAAACATTGTCTTTGCAGCTCATTGTGTCTCTAATTAGAGTGGAAGGAGGCAGAAGCTTGCTGGTGTCAGTCCGTGTTTAGCATGCCCTGGAGCCTTAAACTCCTGTGGGTATCAAAGTGCACTAATTAAATGAGGGGTCCACAATACGGCACTAAACATCAGAGTGCGAGAAAGAGTCCAGTGTCCTCAGTGCCTTTGAGAATCCGTGGCCCACGCTAATTACCCATTGTTGAATTGACTTTCCATTCTGTGAGGAATGAATGGTTCCACTCTCCCTCCTCCTTCCCCCCTCCCCCTTTCTATTTTACCATCTTTGCTTTGGCCGCCTAATTAATCTTATGGAAATCTCCCGAAGCCAGATTCCAGCAAGGTTGCCCCGATGTTTATAATTTGATTTGTGATGATAAAAGTGAAGGCACCCGGTGATGGAACAGTGTCATTTTCAACACTCTTGAGAATCGAAGAGGCTATCAATCTTTCCCACGTGCACGGCAAACTGATATCCTAGAAAATTAACTTCAATTAATAACAGAAATCCCCAGACACACGGGAAAGTGGAGCTGCTTTGAAAGAGAACCTTCAAAGATGTCTCTGGACTGTCTTTTATATGCAGACCTTTTTTATATAAGAGATCCTCAATGAGGAAATATATATGTGTGTATATTTGTCCTTTTTTTTCAATATTATTTTCAGGGAGGTATGATATCTTTCTTTCATACTGGTGTAGAAAGAATTTAACCAAAGTTCTCTAGGTTTATATCAAAGCATTCCTGTCTTTAAACTCCAACATTTGGTGTCTTTTTTTCTTTTGATCTGATGAGGAATGTGATTTTAAACATTTGAAAACTTTTCTCCTCATCCAAAAAAGGCTTTATGTGGGCAATAACGTCTTAAATTTAATAACAAAGTACACATGAATGTACAAACATCATAGATAAAACTCACTAAAATTGATAACAGGAAAGTTTTCAACAGAACCTGTCCAATGTAGTAATAGAGAGGTTGAATAAGGAATAAAAAGCCTCTTTTCTGCAAAGTTTTACATCAAATATTACTTGCTTTAACACAAGTCTACTCTCTGTATGTTTCATTATATGCTCTGGTTGTGGATTTACATTTTTTTAAAAAGCAAGCAGTTATTGTTGCACAGCACAATTTCAGTTTATTGATTAAAAGATTTGTAATATTTTATCATGACAACCAGAATGAATGCACCATCTAGCATAGTCTCACAGATCAGTGTCTAATTCTGTCCCCCTCTTACCCTCTACTCCTTTATTTGCTTCTTTCTCTGCTTATATTTCTACTTATCTTATTTCTTTATTTTCTCTTTAAAAGTCTTTAGGTTACTAAAGCATAATTTTCAAATTAAAAGAAACATAATTCTCACCAATAAATAACAAGCACCTGTCTATGTTTTATTTAACTTAGCAATGAGGGAAGCAACAGGATGGCAAAGCTAGTTCAGAAAAGATGAGAGGAACTGGGCTTGTATACAGTCATTGAAATAAGGATGGTGAAATAAGATTAGAAAATTACAAAATGGATTAATCCCATGGCTCAAAGAATATGTAACCTTTAGAGTTAAATTTTCCACTGGACAGAATAGAAAATTACCACACCTTAGTTTCCTAAAAGTCAACTTCTTACTTTTCAGAGTTAGAAAATGCCTGGCTCTAGTCAAGTATGGATTCTAAATAAAACAAAGTTACATTCCCAGAGAAAAATCAGATGATCCTCACTCAGCCTCAATCTTGTTGGATAATTCTCTAGCATAACATTAAGGAAACACAATTATTTTTCTGTTTTACTTCCAAAGTCCTGGATAATTCTCTTTAACAAGGTGAATATACTCACTACTTTGTCAAAGTATAAGCAGGAGGACACGGAGATTCAAAATTTGATTCTAAAACCAAAAAAAAAAAAAAAAAAGGAAAAAAGAAAAAGATTGGTTGTCTGTTGTAGAATTTAAAATTATTATTGGAATTATTACACATGATTGAATTTATTTTGTACCATTTCATATTCTTATTAATGGTCACGGGAATGTGGAATTAACAGGGGAATCTCATGGAGTCTATGAATTGCATTATTGAACCATCTACCTTGACTATTTATGTGTGCTGTATTTGGATTGGCTGAAATTTTATTTCTACCCTTGATAACTAGGAACACTTGTTTAAAAAAGTGGAATTTGATCTAATTAAAAATCCCACATATTAAAGTAGGGAAATGATATATCATGTAAGTTTTCCCTGACATGTTAAAGCTAATATTCTGAGTTTTCTAGCAAGTAATTAAAAATTACTTCTGCAAAAAGAAAGGAGTATTATCAACCTTAATGTTTTGAATTCCATACATTAATTGTATGTTCCTTAAGTCATAGCTGAATGCTAAATTAGGTGTCAGAATTGACCATTTTTATGCCTTTTCTACCAGAAGTCTGGAAATTCTTTGACAAGCAAAAACATTCTTCGCTATCATTTTCTTATACTTATGTTGTCTTTAGCATGTATAACAGAACAATGATTTTCAGAAATGACTTGGGGCGCCTGGGTGGCTCAGTCATTGGGCGTCTGCCTTCGGCTCAGATCATGATCCCAGGATCCTGAGATTGAGCCCCGCATCAGGTGCCCTGCTCAGTGGGAAGCCTGCTTCTCCCTCTCCCACTCCCCCTGCTTGGGTTCCCTCTCTCGCTGTCTCTCTCTCTGTCAAATAAATAAATAAAATCTTAAAAAAAAAAAAAGAAATGACTCAAGAGGAACTTTAATTTACTTCTTAAAAAATACTAGTCATTTTTTGGAAATATTATTTTCTTCTAAATAGATGGAAACATTATTTCCAGCACATTTTTATTGTACACAATTCAATTATAAAGTACTGCTTAGTCTCACACTCTATGGTATGCTAATAATTATAAATAGGATTTTTCCCTATGAAATAAACATTTTCTTATTATGATTGGTTTTAATAAAGTGGAAAGAACCAAGACTGAGAATAAACCAGAAGTATCATGCAGATTCACGAATACTATTAACTTGATTATGCAAAATCTGTCCATGGACACCCTTACGTAGAAAGAGACAATGAAATAAAAGTGTTTATATATGTATTGTTAGGATTAATACAAACTTTACCTGAGCAATTGTATTGTGAAAGTCTAAAGGTGATACTGAAATCATCAAAGCATTATACAAAATGTCAAGAATGTGAGAACCAGAATTCACGATGAATGTCAAAAGAACGTTTACTCTGGTTGATGTTAGGTCATGTGACATGGCTATCACATGGTTAAAAAAACTCACCTATGAACAGGGTGATGTTTTAAAACATATCTTCAAAAGCTACTTCTTTTTATCATCTACGGTTCATTATTTTTAAGATAGATGTTTTGGGCTGCACTAATACTCCCCAAAAGGCAATTAAGAATAGGAAATATATTTTTACCAAATATAATAAGACCCACATTAATTCAGTTTTTGCAGAACTGTATAAAAATCCTAACGTCCCAGGTAGGCTTGTATTATTTTACCGTATCTCCTGGTTAGTACTAAAAGGATCATTTCCAGATCCAGTGGGTTTCCCATTTTGCCAGCACTGGGCTACCTCCACATGGCATGATTAGCTCTCATCTTAGAAATTGTTTAACACATTTCAAGTTAAATAAAAAGGAACTGGATGATGTAATAAATGTTTTATATTCAATAAGATAATCATCATATTTCATACATTCATTCTTAGAGAGTGCCTGTTTCCATCCTTCAGAAATGACCTGCGAGTAGTCGAGCAATAATGTTAACTCTATATGGGCTTTATTCTTTGCTCAGTTAATCACACATTCAATTTACCTATCTTCCTGCCCATGTGCATTATAATGCAAATCAATTCAAGTAGAGATGTGAGAGCTTAGGAAGCCTGGCCTGGCGAGCAAGCTTCCTTTATTTCTTGCCTTAGAGCTAGCCAACCTCCGGAGATGAAGAAGAGCTTAATTAGAATTATAGAAGGATTTAAAAGTCAGTTAAAAAAAAATAGAAAACTATTCAAACTGAATATTCAGTGCGCAACAAAGTTGTGTCCAAACATCTCAACCCGCAAGGGTCAGAGGACAGTCTTTAAGGGAAAACTATTCGTGGCATTCACTGCAGTCTTTCCCCAGGAAGAAAAGTATTAAGCAAGTTCCACGCTATTCGCCGCATGGCAGTCAGGCGAGCAAACGGGGCACTTTTCACCCCTGTTGCAGCCCTAGTTCTATTCCCTTCTGGCCTCATACAACCCAGGGCTGTGATACACAACACCACAGGTTCTAAAGGCCCAGGAGGCCCAGGAGATAAAAGGGCAAGTGCAGCTGAGTCAAAAAGTCTTAAATCTAGCTCAAGGAAACTACTTCTGATCTGACAACGCTGAAATCTACTCAAGCCCAATACTCCTGAAGGATAGCAAAGGTTAGGAAATCCCCTCCCTCTTGTGTTCTGGAGTCTTAGCTAGGACTTGCCATGCCCACTCCTACCCCTTGTTTCCTTACAACGAGGTCAGACACCAACCCTCTAAATTCCATTTTATTACCCCCCATACACCATCAGCTGAGCTGCTTGTTCCCATGGACCAATCAGGAAAAAATGATGGTTTAATCAACATTTGGTTAAGCTTCTCAGGGCCCTGAATTTTGACCCACCCTCATCCTGTGCCGGCATACCCACTCCTCAATGAGAACAGATGGGCCACGTGGAAAACATTCTCTGATCTACTCTCAGACCGTGCCCCTCTCCCAGCCCACTCCGCCCCACCCAGTTGTTTAACTCAATATAAAACTTTTTTGCCAGATCCTTGAGGATCTCACGGTCACAGTGTTCTCCCTGTTCAATAGCCCCTTTCCCCCTTCTTGCAGTAAACATTTTTAATAAAGTCTTGCCTTAGTAAATCTGGATTTGTTTTTTATTTGACAAATCCTACCAATGTCCAGGGACCTTGAAAACTTTAGGTGTACTCCTCTCTCAGGGACTGAATTTTCCTAGATTCCCAGTAGTGAACCCCTAAAAGATCCTCTAGATTTGTGTTTCCAAAACCTGCACACACATTTCTGCAAAGTAAGTTTTATGTGGCTAACCATCCTCTAGAAGAACCAATTTTATCAATGACTTGGCAGGAGGGATATTTTTGTATTTTTAAAGGCTATAATCACATTTTCACAAAAGCAAAATCTACAGAATTCTAATCAGGCAGGCCAGTCTAAAGAATTTTAGTAAAATAATTTAAAAATTCTAAAATAATCATAGAATGAAATGATCTATCATGGTGGAAACCAATAATACAAGTATTATAGTCATATCAAAGTGACGGGGGCATCAAAATGGAGGTAAATTCCACCCTGCTGATGTAAACTTCTCAAGATCTTCTTCACCCCAGGAGCTGGAAGCTGAATCAGGCTGAGAATCTGGTTTTTGATAACTGAGTTTATAACTTAATAAACTGGTATTTTCATTCATTTTGTTTACACACATAAATGAATACACACATGACACAAAATCATTGCCTCCCCTAAATTAGTTTAACTTCTGGCACAATTGTTCTGAACATATAGGAATAGAGTATGCAAGGCTCCATATAATTTTAATAGCAGCAATAATCCTATTTATATAAATGTACTTATATCAGTCTTTACTTACCCTATAAAAGGTGTGATTATGTCTAAATTAAATTTCCAACAGTGAACATATATGAGTTCATAAAAACAGACAGAATATATGTTATGCCCAGTTTATTAAAATATAAAACAAAAGAATAAGAGAAATTCAAAACAATGGGAAATCCAGGGTTGTGTCAGATCAGATGCTCTCTTCTAGGCTCCCAACAATGGATGTGGTAATGAAGATGAGGCTAACTCGCCCCAGTAATAATTAATTTATCAATGGCAAAGAGTCGCTTCCATTTAAAAAGGTATAGGATATACCTAGACACCTATTTAAAGTGTGTATTTTATGATTCTGAGGCTAAATGGTTGAAACTTTGGTCTTTTTCACATGAAACTATCCCAAACAATAACTGCCCTGAAGCATTTCTCTTTTAAGGGATTTTCAAGTTTGGAAGAAAAATCACTAGAATGCTTTATAACAGCAGAGAGCTTGATGGGAGAAATGACATTACACCACAATCAAACATATAGGGAAAGCATGGCTTGGCAGTCTACAAGGGAAACAGGGCTTTAAGGATATAGACCAAGAAGACTGGAAGGTACCTGTTGGCCCTGAGGAAGGGGTGGGGGGGGGGCGGGGGGTGGGGAGGAAGAGGGAGGTGGGAAGACACAATCCTGAGACACAGACCCCTTGCGCAGCCCAAAGACTGAGACTTAAGAGAAGATTAGAAAATGCCCCCTTTCCCCACATCCTGCCACCAAGCTTATTAGACCTCGATAACAGTAATAGTGGAATATAGCCAGGAGACCTGTGAGAAGCAGACTTTTTCTGAGAATCAGCACAAAAGGAAGCACCAAAACCAAGCAGGGAGACAAAAATAAGGTGACAAGGTGATGGAAAGAGTTTGAAGCCTCTGATGCTCACAGTTACAATGAACATAAAATATAGCCCAACTATTGGCCAGATGAACATAAATCTTCACACTGAACACATATTTACCTCAGTTTCTACTGCCCTATACAAGGTGCTTTGCTCTTAACAATAAATTACAAGGTACGCCAAAAGACAAGAAAAACAAAGGCTGAAGAGACAAGGCAATCATCAGAACGATATGCAGATATAACAGAGATGTTAGAATAATCAGACAGGGATTTAAATATTATTATGGCAGCCAAGTGTGGAGATTATTCAATTGGCTGTGTTTGCCTTATTTGGAAAAGCCCCCTTGTTTAAGTAATTTTACAGGAAAAGGTAGAGAACAAATAAAGAGATGGAAGCCATAAGAAAGGGTCAAAGTCAATGCCAGAAATAAAAAATACAGAAGCAGAAATGAAGAATGCCAGGGCTGGGCACACAGAGACTTAACATAGATGAGGAAAGAATCAGTGAGCTTTAGGGGTGCTGGGGTGGCTCTGTCACTTAAGCATCCAACTCTTGATTTTGGCTCAGGTCATGATCTCAGGGTTGTGATCTCAGGGTCGTGAGATCAAGCCCCATATTGGGCTCTAGGCTGGGCATGGAGCCTGCTTAAGATTCTCTCTCTCCCTCTCCTCCCATCCCCCATCCCCACTCCCACACTCTCTCAATATATATATATATAAAAGAAAAAAATCGGTGAGGTTTAATGTCAATGGACATTCCCTAAACAGAAACACAAAGAGACAAACAATGAAAACAGAAACAAGAGAACATATCTTCAAACGCTGTGGTATGATATTGAATCATATAACCTCATCATAGTTGGAACACTAGAAGGAGGAGACAGAGAGAACAGGACAGAAGAAATATTTGAAGAAATATGGCCAAAGTTCTTCCATTGCAAGGGGAGCTACCTTAACTGAACTTGATGTTTTCATCATCTGGATTTGCGGCAGATGCTTGGAAAGACAGGTGTCACACCCTGTGGTGTGGGGGGCAACCCAGCCTAGGTAAGGTGTTAACTATGAGAAAGAAAGACACAGTCTGAAAATCTGAGAAGATGCTCAAGGTTTGTATTTTCAAATATTTGCATAACTAACTTTTAAAAATACCACTGAACATATATCTATAAGATGTAAATGTTTAGGAAGTAGAGAATTGTCTTTTAACAATTTAAGTACTGCCGAGAACTGTGACGGGTCTGAGGTTTGACTTTGTTTGCAAGGGAACAAGTGAGCCTGCCACAGCTTCACAGATGCTGGCAGGAGACACAGGACCCCTGAATCACAGAAGCAAGATGTTAGTACTTGAGGCACAACAAGCAGCGTGAGCATCACCCTATGCGTATCAGCTTCCCTGGCCTCCTGAATCTCACAGCGGGGCAGTGGAGGCATCCAAGTGCATGCTGCACGTGCAGAGGGTTTGTGTTCCAGCTGAGGAATCCTGAGTTTAGGGGATCACAACCTTTCATGATAGTCTGCAAGGAAACATGGCTGGCCTTTTCCCAGAGGGCAGCGTATCTTTATTATACCAGGCAGTAAACAAATCTACCCATTTGCTCTGATAGACACTATTTCTATTCTTCCAAGATTGTTCGTTACACAAACATCCTTGAAAAGGTATTCCAGAACAAAGGCCATCAGGGAGTCTGCTCCCAAGTCTTGCAGAGAGATCACTGGAGAGCTGTCTCCCAAGAAGGATCTACACATGAAAGACATGCGATAGGTCATAATCTAAAAGAAGGACGTGGGTCCCACTAAAGGCATCAGCACCTTGACTCAAAGCACTTTCATATTCACTCTTAGTGTGTTTAAAGGAAAAGAAGTGTTTGTAAAAAGCCATCTAAAAAAGTAGTTTAAATAGTCATTATATTTATAGTTTTAATGAAATGAGAATGATTTTTGAAAGATCGTTCTAGAGTTTTAGAAGTGGAGTTTTTTTAATGGGGAAAAAGTGGGACAATGTGAAAAAAAAAAACCTTGGTAAGGTGAACAAGTTTTTGTTTTCTCTAATCATAACGACCATCTTTCAAAGTTGCTTATTTCAGTTTCTAAAGGCTATACATTTTCAATATGTAGCTAAACAGGGGGCAAAACTTGAGTTTTAGGTTCATAACTCAAATAAGAACACAGGGTCAATTCAATAGAGTTTACTATGGAAATTGAGTTACGTAAAATCCTAGTTAATTTTTGTAGGATAAAAATTACAATATTTATAACAACAACAAAAAAACCAGCAGTCATGATTCTTTGTGGAAAATGTCCCTTGGTCAGAGGATTGCAGAACTCCTTTTCTTTCTATGGCCTGATGTGAACAACGTAATCCAGCAACAAAAATAACATTTCGAAATGCCCACCAATAGTAACTTGAAATAATTCCATGTACCTTTTTGGAGGATCTTCTCTCAGTGATGCCAATTATTGCGCTGGGTATTCACATACTGATGTGAATTCAGGTTCCCCACGTGTGTGATACCAACACAGAGAAAAGAAATAGCCTGGCTGCTATATTTGATACATAGTATTAGTTATCTATCCATTTTCCAAAGTAAGAGCTTCTCTTCAAAATCTGTTGAAACCTGAAACCTTTTAACCACAGTAAAAATGGTTTTAAATTATATTCAGGCACACTATTTATCAAAGAAGGACTCTGTAAAAATGGAAACACTGACAGTCACTCATTCAAATAAAAGTAAAAATGCTAGCAGCTGAACAATCCATCAATATACATTTAGCAAGGGCTAGTAGGTTGTGGGTACACTGCAAGGAGCTGAAGAAAAACTATTTACCATGTATGAAGGATATTACCTTGTGTTCCACTTAATATCACTGAAATTCAGTTTCCTTGTCTGCAGAGTTCAAATCAGAAAAAGGATGCTGTGTTTCTTCAAAGTCTTGGGTTCTTTGCCCCCAGGTACCTACCTGACCTGAGCTTAGGTGCCATATTAGTCTGTCCAAATTATATGAAGCCATCAGTGTTTTTATTTAGCACCCTTCCACCTGCCCATTGTTCTCCCCCGTATTTGGTACACACAGCCACTTCTGTTCTGGTGCCCAGGGCCAACATGCTGTCTAGGATTCTATGAATTTCCTCAATCCTGTGCAAGTCAAGTCTTGGGATCCTTCTGGTTTCTGTAACTTTCTCATCCACACTTGATTGTTAACAAAATTTTTTTAAGATTTTATTTATTTATTTGTCAGAGAGAGAGCATAAGCAGGGAGAGCAGCAGAGGGAGAGGGAGAAGCAGGCTCCCCATTGAGCAGGGAGCCCGATGTGGGACTCAATCTCAGGACCCTTGGATCATGACCTGAGCAGAAGCAGACGCCTAATGACTGAGCCACCCAGGCGTCCCCACACTTGATTATTAAAATTTTAAAGTTCAGGTTTTGCTCTACATTGAATATTTTGCCTCTTAATTGCCAAAGTGAAGAAAGATTATGAGGAAAATTAGTCCAGCTGTAAGTTTTAATACCTAATATGGAATTTATATATTATACTTCCCAGAGGAATTTTTATTTTAACGGTGGGTTCTAGGGGATACGTTTTCTAAATCCAAGGGAATATGAGTCATTATCAACTATCTGAATGTAGGGGAAATTTTGTTAAATTCCCAGTCTAACAAGGTAAAGAAAAGACACATTTGGACTTCACAATGTAAAGGTAGCTGTCTCTATGCCCAGGATTGAGTCATCCTGAGATGATGATTCCCTCCACCAAGTAGACTTTGCTGGGAGCTGGCGTTCATTTTAAGAGGCAGAATGAATCCTATTTAATTACAAATTAATTAAATTATATTTAATTATACAACCATAAATCCAGGCAATGTGCTAGAGTAGAACATGGATAGCAATGAATTTGGAAAACAACATCAACAAACACCATTCATTTATTTAAGACATTCAATATGCCTTAAATATTATTTGTTTTTGCCCTTCTCTCTCCCATTTCTCTCATCAGTAAAATTTAGAAACAAAACTGGTTATTACTAGGAGGAAGAAAATTAGAGGATAAGAACATAGAGTATGGAGGGGTAGACAAGAAAATGCTACAGGGAAGTGGAAAAAAAGTTTTCCAAATTTATTTTCCCTAAAGTAAAAGAGTAGAGAAACATCCACCTTCTCACTCTAACTTCTCATTATGGTGTTTCTTAACCAAGGGTGCCGCTCGGCATCACTTGGGAGTTTTTCCAAAATGTGCACCCTGGGGAGGAACAGCCATGGGGTACATCACGAATATTAACTTGAGAACTGCTATAGGGTATGTGTATTCAGTCGTACCAGTTCCATGCTGTAGTCATATGTCACGAGACCAGACCAGTATTGGCAACAATGTGGAATTTCAGTGAGAAACATTTCTTAGCAAACTTTGATCTGCTTTCCACAGACTGAATATGGTTCAAGTCACAATATATATGTCAAAGACTTGAATGACTAACAAGCAATGAGTTATACATAAGGACTGGTGCCTCACTAAATAAAGTATCATAAATTTTAAAAACATGTTTTTGAAATCTGATTCTACTCCCTCCCTCCAAACTCAATCTTTCACTGAAATATTGTTCCCACTGTGAAGAACATTGCTCTCCGGAATCATAACATGTGGGATATTAACTTCTTGTGGGTACCATTTACTAAACCACTCAATTGCAAAAATTGTCACTTCACTGTCCAATAATTATGGCTTTTCCTATTCAGCATATAGTTGGTAGTTTACTTCCAGAATGTGAATTTTTCACCTTTTGTCTCTAGTAGCTATAGCTGTTGAATTTTCCATTATAATCTAAACCTAAAGGACCAATTTTTAAAAAATTCTTAATATCCCAAGGCACTTTGCTTCTTTAGACATGAATATTAAATAGGGTGAAAGCTTAAAACCCTTGGTGGCAAGTCCCGTCAAGAGAGGCCACATGAGGACATTCAAAATACAACTAGCCAACTCACATTCTATTGTGGGATTAATTAGCTGTGAGCTACAGAGTCAGTGTTGTAGGAAAGGTATTTTTCCATGGAGCTTTTGTCACATGCTTCTGCCAGGTCCATTTATTTATTTATTTATTTTTTCAGTTTCAAGCCATAGTTTGAGGAAAAAGCAGCTGGACGTGGTAGAAGGAACAGGAGACAGAGGAGGAGGGTTCTGGATGATCCCACTCTCTTTACATTATACTTTGCCCAGACAGCAACTGACTAGTTACTTCCTCTGAGAAAGTCATTCTCTTTTTCCAGATTGACACCATTAGAGGAAGCTATTCTTAACCCCCGGATCAAGTAAGCTGGCTAAAAATGAAAGTGAAATCTTTTAAGTTAGAAAATTTTATATCATTGTCAGTTTGGTAAGAAGAAAGAATGAAAAAAAAAAAAAAACCTCTCCATCTAGCAGAGAGAAAAAAAAAACTCTCTTCTTTTCAAACTCTTATGATGTTTTTTGAGTATGTTGCTCAGAATTGAAGAAAGGGCTCATTTCTTGACTATCACCATGATTTTCACTGAGATTTATATTCAATGACACCTGAAGATCACACATAAACCCTGACACTAGTGTAGACTAGATCCTGCCGTCTGAACTATAAAAAAGGGTGATTGTAGATCCATCAGAGGGCTAATTAGAAAGTATTTTACTCCTCTGCCCAGACAGCTACTCTTGGTTTCACTTACTTTCTTTGGGGCACGTCTTTCCTTTTGTTCTATACCGTGATACACTTTATAAAATGTTGAAAATTGTTAAATGTATTTTCTCTCGAAATTAAAATAATATAATACAAATGAGATTATTGAAGAACTGTTTTTCTGAGCCACCAATTAGCATTCGTATTTTTTAATTGGCACGTTTCTATTTTTTTTTAAAGATTTTATGTGTTTATTTGAGAGAGAGCATAAGCGAGCGGTGGGGAGGGTCAGGGGGAGAGGGAGAAGCAGATTCCCTGCTGATCAGCCCAGGACCCAGGGATCATGAACTGAGCCAAAGGCAGATGCTTAACCACCAGGTACCCTGGCACACTTCTATTTCTTTTTTTTTTTTTTAAGATTTTATTTATTTATTTGACAGAGAGAGAGAGAGCACAAGCAGGGGGAACAGTAGAGGAAGAGGGAGAAACAGGCTCCCGCTGAGCAGGGAGCCTGATGCGGGACTCGATCCCAGAACCCTGGGATCATGTCCTGAGCCGAAGGCAGATGCTTAACCAACTGAGCCACCCAGGCACCCCAGCATTTCTATTTCTATCAGACCATGCCAATTAGGATGACTGTACCGTGTTCCAAAGCTTTCAGTAATATTGTTTAATAATTAAAACTTTGATTACAAGTTTGGAATTTACGACTTTTGGGCTTCATAAAGCTCTATATGTTCTGATTTTGTTTGTTATAGAGCAGGTTATTTCCAAGGAGATTTTAAATATTGTTTGACTCCTAAATGTTTATACTCATTGCAGATTTCATGGGTTTTTGTCATTCCCTATTCAAGCAGGCATTCATCTCTAAAATCCACATAGTTCCCAAAAACTACAGTAATGAGAATATGTTATTCAATTATGGATTCCATTGACAAAGAATCAAGCCAAACTACATTGTAATTTAATTGATTATGATAGCTAAGTTATGGTTAACATGTAACAAAATTATTGATTAAAATATAATTACGATGATTGTGAAACTGCTTTTTTGCTTTTTGAAATAGTATCTTTTTCTGAAACTAATGTGTTTAACTACTGACCTTGAAAGATATCAGCTCTTCTGTGAATATATCTATATGAAACTATTTTTTTTTCATACATGAATCCCAACTGCCTTCAGAAGGCCTTCTCTTTCTAGGATTTGGAAGACATTTAAGACACTAATAATGATGTGACTATTTCACTTTAAAAATAAGATTTATTTATTTATTTGAGAGAGAGAGAGCATGAGTGGCAGGGCCAAAGTCAAGCAGACTCCACGTTGAGCATGTAACCTGACGCATGGCTCGATCCCACAACCCTGAGATCATGATCTGAGCCAAAACCAAGAGTCAAACACTTAACCGACTGAACCACCCAGGCCCCATATGACTATCTCACTTCTGTGGAAGGAAGATTCAGAAACAATATCAAGTTGAAAAGGAAAGAAGTTGGTTTGTACAGACTTGAGAAGGTCCAATTTATTAAATAAAAAACACAAGAGTCATTTAAAGGAAATCAAAAAGCACGGTTAGCAAGTTTACATTAATTTATGGTGCAAAAAGAAAAATGTTTTCTTTTCATTATCATGGATACAAAAATAATGACATATCCTCTAACAACAGCATTGTGAAAGTCAGTGATACTATTTTCAGTATGGTAGCAGTAACTTTCAGGGAAAGCTCAAGGTTTATTTACTTTGGGCACTAGGACGAAACAGAATTATCTTTTTATTATTATTATTACTTTTTGCTATCTAAAGGTGCAAAGTGTGTGTTTTTTTCTGACTGTGGGACTGTGGGACACAGTATGTATGTCTGTGCACATTGCGGTAGGACCAAGGGTCAGCTTTTGTTCTAACGTCTCTCACTGTCGGCAGACCTTTGTCCATAAGGCATGGTTTGACCACATGCATTTAAAAAATATATATCATTAATTTCATATTTTATTTGATCAGTTTAATTTATGGGAGCTAGAAGAGGTATTAATTAATACATACAAAGCTCTGTAATATCTGGCTTTAAAAACGGAACCACAGCAGGAATCCATCAAAATCCTAGAGGAGAACACAGGCAGCAATCTCTTTGACCTCGGCTGCAACAACTTCTTGCCAGACACGTCACCAGAGGCAAGGGAAACAAAAGCAAAAATGAATTATTGGGACTTCTTCAGGATAAAAAGCTTCTGCACAGCAAAGGAAACAATTAACAAAATGAAAAGGCAACCTATAGAATGGGAGAGGATATTTGCAAATGGCATATCAGATAAAGGGCTGGTATCCAAGATCTATAAAGAACTGATCAAACTCAACACCCCAAAACCAAAAATATCCAGTCAAGAAATGGGCAGAAGACATGAACAGACATTTCTCCTAAGAAGACATACAAATGGCCAACAAACACATGAAAAAATACTCAACATCACTCGCCATCAGGGAAATACAAATCAAAACCACAATGAGATACCACCTCACACCAGTCAGAATGGCTAAAATTGACAATTCAGGAAACAACAGATGTTGGCAAGAATCTGGAGAAAGGGAAGCCTGCTTACACTGTTGTTGGGAATGCAATCTGGTGCAGCCACTCTGGAAAACAGTATTGAGGTTCATCAAAAAATTAAAAATAGAACTACCCTATGACCCAGCAATTGCACTACTAGGTATTTATCCGAAAGATACAGAAATAGTGACTCAAAGGGGCACATGCACCCCAATGTTTATAGCAGCAATGTCCACAGTAGCCAAACTATTGAAAGAGCCCAGATGTCCATTGACAGATGAATGGATAAAGAAGATGTGGTGTATATATATACAACGGAATACTACTCAGCCATCGAAGAGAATGAAATCTTGCCATTTGCAATGATGTGAATGGACTAGAGGGTATTATGCTTCACAAAACAAGTCAGTCAGAGAAAAACAAATACCATATGATTTCAGTGATATGTGGAATTTAAGAAACAAAACAGATGAACATAGGGGAAGGGAAGGAAAAATAAAATAAGATAAAAACAGAGAGGGAGGCCAACCATAGAGAGTTTTAATTTATAGGGAACAAACTGAGGGTTGCTGGAGGGGAAGTGGGTTGGGGGATGGGGTAACTGGGGATGGGCATTAAAGAGGGCACTTGATGTAATGAGCACTAGGTGTTGTATGCAACTGATGAATCACTAAATTCTACTCCTGAAACTAATGATACAATACATGTTAACTAATTTGAATTTAAATAAAAAATTAAAATTAAAAAAAAAAAAACACAGTATTCCAAGGCTTACGAGTTAATATCCATGTGGAGGATTTGTAAAACCTCGAGGATTGTTATTTACTGTTATTTTTCTGTCTCTATAAGCTTATCTACTCAGATCAGGAACCAAGAATCACTGAATTTAACACCAACCACATTTTGTCTATGAAATATATAACCTATAAAACCTATGACCAGTTCTTTCTTAGAATTCCCTTGTTTGGTGATATTCCTGACCTATCTGTCTGAAAGTAACATTCTTGACTATTTGTAGATATGGGATTATATGTGTCACAGAATAAACCAGACCATTTTCCTGGGAGAATATTAAAGGCATAATTATAGCACATGAATCATAGCTCTCATTTCTTATAGAGATTGTCATACCTAATTAAACAAATCTTTGTCATGGTAGGGTTGTAAATTTTTTAAACTTTTTTTTCTTTGAAAAGTAGAGTCTCACTGAACCTATGTAAATAAGTACGTAGTCAGGAAGTATAGGAACTCAGTAAAGATATTTGGTATACGATTTAACTACTGTTTAGTAGTCCTATAGACAGGACCCATAAATATACGTCATTTGTTTTTGAGGTAACACACACACACACACACACACAGACAACACAACACACATACACAAGAAAGTATTTAAAGGAACCTAACATTAACTTCATATGAATTTTTATGAAAGTATACTACGTAACCACCATTCAAATCAAGATGTAGACTCTTTCTAGCACCTTCAAATTTTCTCTCATGTTTTCTAGTTTATTCCCCCACTCAGAGCCAATGAATATTCTGACTTCTTTTTTTTTTTTTTAAGATTTTATTTATTTATTTGACAGAGAGAGAGACAGCGAGAGAGGGAACACAAGCAGGGGGGCATGGGAGAGGGAGAAGCAGGCTTCCCGCAGAGCAGGGAGCCCTACGCGGGGCTCGATTCCAGGACCCCGGGATCATGACCTGAGCAGAAGGCAGATGCTTAACAACTGAGCCACCCAGATGCCCCAAATATTCTGACTTCTATTACCATGGATTCGTTTTGCATGTTCTTGAACTTCATGTGAATGGGCACATGGAATATAGGCATAAAGTCATTCATAATTTCTCTTTATTATCTTTCATTGTCTGCAGACTCTTCAATTTCCCTTCTTACAATTTTATCAATTCTTTTCTAAAATATCTTTTTAAAAATTAACTTTCAGCTTTATCAGGTTTCTTGTTTTTCTGTTTTCTGTTCCATTGATTTTTTTTCTCTTATTATTTTCTTCCTTCCACTTTTTTGTTTAATTTGCTCTCCTTTTCTAAACTTTTTGAGCAGGGATATTAGATAATTGATTTTAAACCTTTATTCTGTCCAATATATGTACTTGAAGTTACAACATTCCCACAACATACCACGAATTTTGATATGCTGTGTTCTTTATTTTCATTTATAGCAAATTATATTCTAGTTTCCTAAGTGATTTTAAAATCAATTAAGTACTTAGATGTGTGCAGCTTAATTCCCAAATATTAAGGGATTTGCAGGTATCTTACTGTTATTGATTTCTAACTTAATTCTGCTGTGGCCAGAGAATATATCTGAGAAGTACATAAGTGATTGTTTTCTGTAGGTGAGGGATACCGATGAGTAAAGGAATATCTGAAATGAACCCACTGATTTCAATAGAGTGACGAGAGTGACATAGGCTAAGTAGCGGCACTTGTTTTTTCTGCCTTCTGTTGTTTCCTATTCAGTTCTTTGAAATGTATTGAGACTTGTTTCATGATCAGCAGGTGGTATATCTTGGTGATTATTCTGCATACACTTGAAAAAAATATTATTCTGAAGTTGTGTAGAGTGTTCTCTAAATGTCATTTGGTCAAATTTGTTAATATTTGTTCAGATCTTCTATACTCTTAATGACATTTTCCCCTGCATGTTCTATAAGTTACTGAGAATGTAGTATTAAGTTCTCCAACTATGATTTTGGGTTATTAATTTTTCCTTCTACTTCTGACAGTTATTGTGCTTTCATCTTACTCTTTGTTATTTTCCCCATCTTTTTTGTTTCTCTTTTTCTAGTTCCTTTTCCTAGTTCCTCTTGTATTTATTATGTGTTAGTATTCCATTTATCTCCTATTTTGGATTTTTAGCAAAAAATCTTTGTTTTATTTATTATTTATTTATTATTACATTTATACTAATTCACATATAATGTAAGAAACTTACAATACCTACTGTTATTTTTGCTACTATTGTCATGTATTTGCTTCTGCATATACGGTAAACCTCACCATCCTTTGCTAGTATTTTAGAGACTCAATATTCTTTTTAAAAATTAAGAAAAAATCTCTTATATATACTCATATATTTCTGGTACTCTTATTCTTTCTTATAGATCAAGGCTTCTGCCTGGTAGTATTTCCCTTGAAACTATGCGACTTCCATGGTGTCATCAAGGTAACGGAGCAACATAATGCCTGCGGTAAGGTAACAAGGTTACGGTGCCTCTGCACTAACTTATGAAGGAAAACTGAAGAGCTAGCATAAGCCTATAGGAAGACAGGGAAGATGTACTTCGGGCCCCATCAGGTAAATTCAAACTGCTTCTGATATTCTTTGCTCACTGATAGAAAGAAGAATGCACTATCTGTCAAAATTACTAGATGTACACCAGTGGCAAAGGTCAATATTGATTTTCTCCTCTAAAGAACCCACTTCTGAAACAGCAGCTACATTTGGAATTATCATCTGATTAAGCTCCCAATAATCCACTGTCATTCCCTATGATTCATCCACATGAATTAAATAAGGTGATAGGAATTACCACCCCTATATTTTTCAAGTCTTTGAGGGAGGTACTAATATCTTTGATTTATCCAAGAATGCTATTGTTTTTGCTTTACTATTTCAGCATGATTAAGAAGCTCCAGCAGCTTTGACTTTCTCTGATGATGGTTCTGACACCATGGGTCAAGGAGTCAGAGTGGGGCTTCTGCTAATTTCTAATTGTACTTATTTAAGTGTTATCGTTGGGTACAAAAGTAACCACAGGATGGTGTTAGAGACCCACTGAGACAACTGCAAGAGCAAAACACAGAGCAAAATTCCATTTTCATCTGACCAGTGATGCTCTTCATGTCCAAGGATTTGTGCTACTTCAGAGCCAATGTCCCATAATCTTGAAAGTACTCGGTATTTTCCTTTTCCTAGTGCTTAGTAACTCTAATAAATAGCTGCAAGTGGAGAAAGATTTAGAGTACTATGGTATAGAAGATTTATAGTAAAGATACATTATATATGTATCATTAAGGGATCTTCTGCCAACTATATCCACTTTCCCAGTAAGTTAATTCTGACAATTGCATGGCCAATGTAACTCTCTTTCATGAAAATGAGGTCAAGGTATTTTTCACCAAACTTGAAGTTACATTCACTAAAGAGATTAAGTAGTGTTTTAGTGTACTTTTCATTTATTTCAGTCTTAGAGACCCCATGATCCACTAGCCACTAGCAAAGATCCCCATGGATGAAACAGTTCTTTCTCTTGTTCCCACATCCTATCTGTCATAGTAACTCCGCTGTCATTGTCTCTGGCAGTGAAACACTACCATGAGGATTTCACAACTCCCACTGAAAACGGGGCGGGGGGGACCATAGTTAGAAGGTGAGTGAGTAAATTGCACAGGATGTATTTATTCCAACACTCCCACTTCCCTATGTATTGGTGTCCTTCTTGTATATAGCATCAAAGAATTTTAACTTCATTCAGCATAGACCATTCATTCAACCACATAGTTGAATTCTACTTTTAGTTAACCAACTAAGGAACCACTCATAACTGCTCAAGGTAGTACACTGAATCCAGAAACTTTGGTAAATGCCCTCTATTGATAAATTTTGCCTTATCTAAGAATTTGTTATTTTCTCCATGGTGTATCCATCACTGAAGAATCCATATACATATTCCCCAGGCTTTTGCCAATACAAATTAGCTCAGATATGAATTCTTTTGACATGTAAAATTTCTTTTCTTGGTTTTACTTGGCAAATGGCCCTATTGGCCATGTTGAGATCTGATTTTAGCTAACAGACTGGA
Organism: Phoca vitulina; assembly: GCF_004348235.1. Lineage (NCBI taxonomy): Eukaryota > Metazoa > Chordata > Mammalia > Carnivora > Phocidae > Phoca > Phoca vitulina. Next base: position 26,809,158 of record NW_022589707.1, on the reverse strand, counting down.
GATTGTGGAGGCATTTTGTGGTAGAGCATAAGGATAGCTAGCAATAACCCTTGGTAATGTTATTAAAGGACCTGCAAACTAGGTAAACCAGCCTCTTCAGACTGGAAGGTGGGGCTGTTTCTGCTCAGTGCTGTTTGGGGTTGAGGTACTCACTCACCTGAATTCTTCCAAATGTCATTATTCCAATTCCCAAAGCCTTAATTTTTTTTCCTAAATTGAAGCTCTTATGTTCACATAAAAAAAATGTAGCTACAATTCAGTCTGTACTGTAGATTCTCCAGCTTGTAGACACAGATTCTGTGTGTAAATCTGAGATACAAGAGATGAGAGGTTTTTTCCCTCTGACACTGCCTTGAATTGAGAATGTAGAGCCTTGAGTTTGTCATATTCTTTCTTTAGCTCTCAAGTACAGTTAAACACAGCCAAGTCACCCAAAATTTTGTATTCTTCATATGCATCATTCTATGATATAATAGTTGCCATATGGTCAGTCCAAGCCATGCTTATAACAGGCTCTTTATTCCAGTCAGATATTTCTTCTTAAGAAACTATTTTGCCACGGCCTGACAAAGACTACAGTTATTCTATACTCCACTCTAACCAGATCTCCATGCCTTCAAATCTAATCAGGTCACATGACCCATCCCAGAGTCTATTGATTCCCTGTTTAAAAGTCTCTTGACTCTGTAGAGTGCCCAGTGGCTCAGTTGGTTAAGGGTCTGACTCTTGGTTTTGGATCAGGTCATGATCTCAGGGTCATGATCTCAGGGTTGTGAGATCGAGTTCCGCATTGGGCTCCCAGCTCAAGCTCACCGTGCTTGAGATTCTCTCTCTGCACCGCCCCCCCCCCACGTTCTCACTCTCTAAAACAAACAAACAAACAAACAAATAAATAAATAAATAAAATATTTTTTTAAAAAGTCTCTTGACTCTAACATACTAAATATTATATCAGTCCAAGCTCAGCAACAAAAATAAAAAACAACCTACCTTTTTCTTTTTTTAACTTACAAGGGATTTGTGAGAAATTAGCACTTTACAAAACAGGTGAAAGTGTTGAAGAGAATGCTCTGGGCTAGATCTCTAGGAATTATCACTTGAAAAACACCACAGAATGGACCAAATGAAGAAACATTTCCTTGTGACATAATCTGGAAGTTGAGGTACCACAACTCTTAACAGTTACTAGCTTGAAGATGTTACTGCATTAATTGCAATCCATGAAACAGAAAGTTGCTCCTAGTCTGTTTTTACTGGGAGGATAATACCTTGGATGTGATGGATGAATTGATTAAGAAGTTGCTGCCAGAATTTTAGCCTCCAGAATTATACTACATTTAGCTGCATTTGTCTGAGAAAATAACATTTCTGTCTGGCTGCTACCTCTCTCTACTCACCACAGTTTAAAATCCACCTCAGTGTGATAGAATGTAATTCATAAAGTCTAAATAACTCCTGAAACCAATCTGCATGGAATTCTGGGACACAGAGCGTTTATCACTACCTTCTCTACTGCACAGAAGGATACACTAGATGCTGAGCCAAGTCAGTCTAGCATATTTGCCACAAGCACCTTTTTATCTTTCTCAGAATTTGAATTGAGGATCATATCCTTCTTTTTGAAACCTCATCCCTTCCTGAGTTACATCATACTACTATTTCAGGTTTCCCCTCACCCCCAAAATTCATCATTTTCACTCTCCAGTACTGTCTTACTTCCCTCTGTTTACCAGCAAATAACAAAAGTTTCATGGGCCTCCTTCTCAGGCGATCATTTCTTCTCCTACCCCAGACAGTCTCGTTCATTTTTCACAATTCCATATGTCCAGCTCAGTATGCTATTAGAGCTATCGTTTAGTATATCTAATAGTCTACCAGGTATCTCCAATTGCTTATCTCTTCAAGATCCCTAATTTAACAGAGGGAAAGTGAACTTTTAAATGTCCCCTATCACTCCCATCTTATTTAAAGCTACTGAACTTCTTGATTATTACATTACAACAACTAGACCCTACTCTCAGTTTGAAAACAGATCAAACTTTTTCCCATCCCAGGGCCTTTCCAATCCCATGGATTTTTGCATTACTGGCTCATTTATATCCTTTTAGTTCCATCTAAAATTTCATTTTCTCTATGAAGTCAAGGAATATTTGAGTCACTTTCACTAAATGGGTAACTCCATTATTCTCTATCTCAGAAATTTTTGCCTGCCTCCATTTCCCTTATTTTGAATTTTTCACTTGTTATGTGTCTCCCCCATTCTACTGCAAGGGGTGAGTAACAAATTGATCCATTGTGTTCAACACTATAATCCTGGTACCAAGCATAGTACATGGAACACAGTTAATTTTTTTTAAGATTTATTTATTTGAGAGAAAGAGAACACAAGAGAGAGCACGAGGGTGGGGATGGGCAGAGGGAGAGAGAGAAGCAGACTCCCCACTGAGCATGGAGCCCAACTACGACAGGGGCTGGATCCCAGGACCCCAGGATCATGACCTGAGCTGAAAGCAGATGCTTAACCCACTGAGCCACGCAGGCACCCCTAATTTTTAATATTTGTTGGATAAATGGAAAACAATAAAAGTAGAAAAAATAAGTATTTCCCCAGATACTGTGTGAGACCTATGAAGAACTGTAAAACAGTTAGAAATTAAGTAATTATGGTAAACAAGTCTCTCATCAAACTCTAAAGTATAAACCATTCATTCATCCACTCATTTATCAATACTTATTGAGAATCTATTATACTCCAGACATATAAGCCTTAAAAAAAGGGATAGGGGGATACAACTTCAGGCTTCATAGAACTTACATTCTTCTATAGGATATAGATAAGAAAAAAAACAGGTATATAATATAATACAATATAATATGGTAAGATATATGGCATGAGGTGACTTGATGTAACATGACAAAACATAGTATCAGGTAGCATGATAATTAAATGTGTCCATGGATCCATATTGCTCCTAAGAATGTCAGGGATGCTATTTTCTAAATAGAAAAGATTCTTTCCAAGGCAAAGAAAATTCTGAAAGTATATTCCTGTTGCTGATTCTAGATGATTTACTTCCTTTAAAAAATTGACATTTGTAAATATTATTTCATATTTAATTAAACTATTTCATAGTAAACTTTAAGCAGGTTAGTGTGTTGTAAAATTAAATGACTACTTGGAAAATGAATGAAAATCTTAAAACAAATTAATAATTTACTTGCATTCTCTGTGAACTTTAAATAGTTAATCATGCCTAGACTGTGCCTCATTTCAGCAAGTGCATCCCCCTTCTAGAGGTTGGGCTGGTCATACCACCCACACGCTTTGATCATTACCTAGATATGCAGTGGTCATGTCAGTAGCTAATTGCCAACGTTACCTTCTTCATTTTTCTTGTTAAAGAGAGATTTTTTAAATGAGCTCAATATATCTGCCTTTTTAACAGAATTATTAATAATACGTACACCCTCATTTATTATTTGGTCTTTTTTTCCTGAGCTCTTCTTTCTTTGATAAATCTGTAAAGCCTGGTAGACTGTTAAAAATCATTTTGCTCTGACTTTACCTTGCTAACCCCTTTACCTAAAATTACAACAAATACATACCTTACAGTTTATTCTTTCTTAGTTATTTTGGCCTGGAGTTGACCTAATTTGCCAAATTTATTCAGCATGGGTACAGCATGAAAAATGTGAAATAAAATAAGAAAAGCATTAGGATCAACTACAACAAAATGCAGTGATTTACATGAAAATCTGGCTGTTAGTTCCCAGAAGCAACTTTTAAGAAGGAAACATGAACATTAAAAAAAAAAAAAAAAAAACCTCCTTCATTATATTCTTCAAACAGGCATTTTTCTCCCAGTGCTAAAGTCTAAGAGAAATTTCCCCTTTAAGCTATGATATAGGAACATTGTATAATCTAAGTATGTGATTTTCACCAAGTAGTTTAACTTTCCTACCTCATGTTCTTCATCTGAAAAATGGCTTAAATATTGTACATCTTATATATCTTCCACTGCTGGTGAAACAATGAATTACAAAATTGATTTTTCATTCAACAAATATTTACTAAGTTACTAGTATTTCAGGCACAGTTCTAGGTACGGAAGATAAGCAGGGAACCAAACAATATCTGCTCTCATGAGTTTATGCTCTACAGGAAAAGGGAGAAAATAAACAAATGAAAGGATTATAGCATGCCAGATAATGGTAAGTGCTTTGAAGAAAAATAGTGGAAGCTAAGGGGAAGATGGAAAGGTCTGTGTGTTTTGAGTAAGCTGCTCAGGCAAAAACTCTTAAAGAAGGTGGCATTTGACTAGCGACTTGAATGAAGAAAGGAGAGAAACACATAAAGATCCAGGGAAGGAGGATTTCTGCAAGAAGGAATGGCAAGAACAATGTCCTTGAAGCAAAAATAAAAATAATAGATTTGGGTAATGGTAAAAATGCTAGCTGGCCAAAAAAGAACAAATGAAGAACATGGACTAAGAGAAGGGGTCAGAAACATAGGCTGGGGCTAAATGAAGTAGACCCTTTTTGCCTATGATAAGGAGTTAAAGCTTTATTCTAAATGGACTGGAAACCAGTGGTGGGCTTTGAACTGTGACATGACTTTATTTCCATTTTTAAAAAAGATCACTAGGATGGTTCTGTTGAGAACTGGCTGCAACAGAACAAGAATAGACCTGTGGCATATAGACAAGTTGGCTTTTAGGGTAGTTTAAGAGCTTTAGCCTAGGAAGGTTGCTGAAAATTGTGGGAGCGGGTTGAGTTCACACTGTATTTTGAGTGTAAATATGAGATCTGATGCTCATGGAGCAGATGTGATGTATAATGGAGAGGATTCAGGTATTACACCATGGAGAAGCAGGTTTGCAGAGAAAAATCCGTAGTTTTGGTTTAGACATTTTAAGTTAGGCACACTCATTATTGATTCAAGTGGAGGAGGCATGAAGACAGTTGAATATACCAACCTGGAGCTCAGGGAAGAGTCAGGACTACAGGTGGCATCTAAAGATATGGGATTGTGTAACATCAGCTAATGAGTAAACATACATAGATAATAGAAGAAGGTGGAAGACTTAGCTTTGGGACACTCCAAAATTTAGCCTTGGGGCACAAGGACAGAAAGATGAGAATCCTGAAAAAGTGACTGAAAACTAGTATTCAGTGTAATAAAAGGAAAACCAAGGGAGTTAGATACCCAAGAACACATGTGAAAAAAACTTGTTTCAAGAACAAAGAAGTGACCATTAATGAATGTCAAAAGCTGTTGAGATCAAGTAAATAAAGCTAAGAACAGATCTTGGATTTGGCAAGACAGGAACCACTCCTGACCTTGACAGTGAAACAATGAGATTGAAAGCCTGAAGGAAGTAAGTATAGGAGAACATGGGAAATGAGGAAATGGAGACACAAAGTACACACAGCTCATGAGTTTTGCTGGAAAGGTCTTCACACTTCATTTATACTCTCATAGGTTTATCTACACGCCTTTTCCCAGACCCTCCTGTTCCTAATCCTCTTTCTCTTTTCAGGTCATTCTAGGTCCTAAACAACCACAGCCTATGAGTCTGTATATTCTCATCTGGATCACTCCATTTTCCATACAAAGTGGATGACCAGGTGCTTCATCCCCAAAGTTTTGCCCATTGGGAGCAGTTCCCCTCACCACTGTCTTTCAGGGTCACCCCTGGGTTTAGCAGCAGTCCATTCATAAATTAAGTGTGAACTTTTTCCTCCTCTATCAGCTGGTCATATGGGACCCTGTGAAGCCATAGGCATGAGCAATAAATATGAACAAGAGACATAAGTACAACATCGGTGGATGACTTGACAATGTACCCTTTGACCCTGCCTTTGCCTGATCCGAGATGTGCCACTTCCATCTTACAAAAATTGCTGGGCGCACTGAACCTTATGCTTCAGGAAGTTTAATAGAGCCCAGTTCATGATGGTCAGCTCGGCTGCATGGTCAATTTATGTCCCATAATAGATGTTCATTCTCTACTAAAACCCAGGAGCATATCAGCTGCTATTTTTTGAGTGGTGTACAATTTTCTGCTAAAGATGATACAGTTTTACTCCAGAAATCAAAGGATCTATGTTATGATCATCCTCATTGAGCTTGCTACAAATTCCACATGGTTTCTTTTTCAATCACAGATATATCTACAACCAAAGTCTGTGATCCCCATCTCAAAGGCTTCTTCCTGAAGAGCCCAACCACAACAGGTCTCTAATGTCTTTCATCTTTTAAAACAAGTTTTAAAATAATAGACATGCAACAACAAAACCATTATTCTCTTACAAGACAGGAAGTTAAAAAAACTTATTAAGTCAAATATAAAATTAATATAATACACCTCAATACAATATTATCCTGTTTTTCTTAATCAGAAAGATTCCACCACTGAGGCTTCATCTATATGTAGTATTTTAGGGGTATGAGAACATAGGCTATTCTGACAAATGCCAATGGTGAACAATAATAAATAGTTAGAATGTACTCGGATTAGGACCAAAATAGTTTTCAGAAATTTTACACATTATTGTTGAGAAATGACCTGAAACATGCCAACATGCACATTTGAAATTGAATCAACCTTTCCATTTTGAAATCATATCATCTCAAATCTAGAATCTGTCTGGCCAATGTAGAAAGAGAGTTCTAGACATTGGAGCCTCTATTTTGACATGTTTCATATCTTTTCTGGTTGGAAAACTACCAATCTTTAATTACATCTCTAGTCAATTTATTTAGCATAATGCTATTTTGCTATAAAATTCATGTGCCACAAAGGAAATATTTACAGAATAAAAGACAGTCATTGAAAGCTTAATTGTATTATCTCTAGAAAATATTATAACTCCAAGACACAATTTTAAAGTCAAAAGTTTCCAAAATAATGTTGCATAAGCTTTAACTTACAGAACTGACCCTGTGAAGTCTCTCAGCTCAAGCAAAAGAAAAATATTTCACTTCCAGTTAATCAGTAGATCTCGACAGTAAAATTGCTAATAATATCTTGAGCTCTAAAAAATTAAATTTCTTTATCTGCTAGACCAACCAATGGTTTTCAAAATATGCTGTGAGAGGAGGTAAAAATACCTTGGTCATGGTCAAATTCAACCCAGGATCTAGAAACAAAACAACACTGCTTTTGTCTGCTGTACATTGTAGGCTCTTAAACATGTATACCTCTAGAAGATGATCTTGGAAAGCAAGGGAGTATTTTTGTACCACTGTCCTATGACTATTGCATTCTAGATATAGTTGAGTTGATCCATGCTGATATTGTAAATTTCTATAAACCTCTTCTCCAAGGTCAAAACCTGTATTAAAGATTTGAGTTACAATCAATATCTCTATAATAGTCGACCCTTTTGATTACACTCATGAGAGTTATCCAGAAGATGGGTTTTATACACACAAAAGACTATTTGGTATTTTATTTTGGGAATTAAGAGCTGTTATTCAGTTTAATAAAGTTATGTATTCAAAACTCTGATTTTTCCCTAATCTTTTAGTTCAACTTTTAGAGTTCAGCAAAGTTTTAAGTTCAGCAAATTTTAATATTGTATTTATGATTGTGCAGATTATAATGAACATTTTTGAGAGAGCTTTGGATAATGTTTGGTTTCATTTATGTATATATATACATACATATACATACATATATACGTATATATATCTTTCGACACACTTTAAGTGGCATTCAAATTTAGGTATTCTTTTTTGTTTTAAAATACTTTAATAACTCAATTAATAAACCAGATGTACCAAATACTAACATGATTTCATTAATCTAAAAATTAAACATAAACATGTAGTGAGGTTGACATTTTCTTGAAAGTTCTAGTTCTGAAGGAAACACAGTAAGATTTCAACTTAAAATCATTTCTAAATAAACTACTCAATTACACATTTTAAATTGAAGTTATAAGGCTTTACTTTAAATGCCAAGATTCTCTTAAATATCATAGTAAATAAAATGTCAGTCATACACAAATTCCTTCCTAACAAAATATTTATACTACGATTTTCATTTCTTTTTGTAAGTAGATTTTATGATGTGCTGCTGTGGCAGATTATATTCTCCAAAAATGGTGACAACAATATTTCTGGTCATACCATCAAGTTGACAGAGTCTATTTCCCTGCTTCCTAAACATAGGCAAGATTTTGCCATTGCCTTCTTTTTTTTTTTTTTTTTAAAGATTTTATTTATTTATTTGACAGCGAGAGACACAGCGAGAGAAGGAACACAAGCAGGGGGAGTGGGAGAGGGAGAAGCAGGCTTCCTGCAGAGCAGGGAGCCCAATGCGGGGCTCGATCCCAGGACCCTGGGATCATGACCTGAGCCGAAGGCAGATGCTTAACGACTGAGCCACCCAGGCGCCCCTTGCCATTGCCTTCTAACTAGAATGCAGAGGAAGCGATATGGCCACCATGTTGTAAGGAAAGCCCAGGCCCACACAGAGAGGCTGATAGCCCAAGCTCAGGTCCTGCCCGAAAGCCAGTATCAAACATCATACATGTGAATGAGCAAGTCTTCCGATAATTTCAGCCCCCCAGCCTTCAAATTATTGCAGTTGATGTTGAGTGCTACAGAAAAGAGTTATCCCCACTGAGCCCTGCTCAAACTGCAAATCTGTGAGCAGAATGCAAGTTGTCATTGTTTTAAGCTACTAAATTTTGGGTAGGTTTGTTAAGCAGCAGTAGATAATTAATACATCTACTCAGAAACCCCCTTTAGTACTGTGACACCCGTTTCCCCAGCTGGTGGGAGTGTGGGCAGCTGATGGGTAGGTTGTCAGCAGAGTCACTCTCCAGAAATTGCCTTTACCTAGAGAGATTCACCACAAAATGCCCTAGGTAACTTGTCCTCCTGGAGCCAGCTCACATCAAATGACTGGTTAATGTAGGCATGTTAACTAACATGCCTTTGTCCTAAACATCATCAAGGAGGAAAAGTTTGAATTGTTTTCCCCAGTTCCTGAGCTCTCCGTGAGATCCTATAAGACCTTCTGGGGGGGCATCACACATGGACTCCTCTCTTTCCTCAGCACGGCTTTCTTCACTCCCCTATAAGTGTTGATTCTGAGAGCACTCCCCAAGAGAGTTCCTATACACAAAGCTCTAACTCATCTGTTCCCCTGGATTCCAACCTAAGCTGCTTTTGCATATTTAATCTAAAATCTTCCCAGAGTTAAAGATGCACTCTCACTAGTGAAGACAACTATGTAAGCTTTTGAATGAGAGACTGACTGGATTCTTGTTGGCCATCTTGATGTGACATACTAAGCCCTATTCATTTTTGCTGTGTCAATAATTTTATTACTCAAAGGAGATGATCATGTAGCTCAAATCCTTTGATTCAGTATTTATAGAAGTCTGCAAAATCTACACAGGGGGTACATCATTCAGGGTCCAGTCAGGAGACAGTAACCATTGTGGTTAATTGAATGTAATAAAAAGAGTTGTTAACTAGTAGAAGGTAGGTTAAAAGGGTGAAAGACCGCTCAGAAGTAGCAGATACAAGAAAGAAACTACTACCTCTAAGTTGAGGGAGTGTGGACAATAAAACAAAAACAAACCCAAACTCAAACAAAAAAATGAAGGATTAGGAAAGCACTGCCCCCACGGTTGAGATTCAGACCTCCGTCAATAGGGGGAACATAGAGACTATTGGTGGCAAAGAAACTTCCCGGAGACTGTAAATCAGAGCTAGTCTGTAGAAATGGTCTGCGGTTGCTGGAGGGTGTGGCCAAGACAGAGCTGCTCAGAAGTGACCACTGGTAGGGAGATCATAAACAAAGGGCGCAGCTGGATTGCTTCTGTAGGAGGCTCCTGATCTCTTGAATTGAATGATAATGGAAGACCAGAACCCCAAAGGGAGGTTTCTCCCTTTGTTACAGCCTTGTACTGGACAGTGCCCTCTACTGATGATGTTTAGCATTTTTGCCAGTTAGCAAAGTAAGTATGTTAACAGGGTCCAGTTTTAGTATCACAAGGCATGGGAAAGAGATAGATTTGGAGCTGAAAGAAAATAAGTGATTACTGGCACATCAGGTATATCAGTTGATTCGATGCTCTATTTCTTTTGCTTTTTATACCTGCCCAATTAAAAGCTATAAAGACCATTGAAATTGACAGACTTCCACACAATTTCAAATTCTAGCACTATATAATGCCAAATGCATTTAAAATGCTATCTGATTGAATTTTGGTTAACTCACATGGTTTTTTATAATTGACTTTTGCACCTTATGAGACCAGTTTATAGTCATGCTGCATAGTACAGTTCTTGTTACTTCAATTAACATCGAAATTATTTCAAGGAAGTACATGAGAATAAGTAGTACAGGAATAGGGATCTTAGCCATGTGATCAGTCTTCATAAATATGCAAGAAAAAGATTCATGCAGTTAGTTGTCTCTGAAATCAGAACACAGCATCAGGTAGTAGAAGAAGCCAATGTTGAATGAGTGGCTGTATTATCTCACCGTCCCCTAAAGGCGGGAATTGACAATTCTTTCACAATACTAGTCTCTCAGCTGATCTCTGTCTTTTCTTCTGCACCTACCAAGTATCCTATTTTTACCTTTTGTAATGATTTTTCCAACTTCACAGTATATTCAAATTTAGAATTTAACCTTTACTCTGATTTCCTGCCCCTTCTAGTATCTGCATTTTGCTTTTTCTTTGTAGGTCCTTTAGCTTCTGTTTCTGCTACTAACATGTTGATGTTTTCCCCATATTGCTAGGTCAAATTACAAAGAAATTGACTTTGATTGGTTTGGCCAATTAATAATATCTCTTCTTGGAAGTGACTAAATTTCAAGCCACCTCATAAGCCCCTGGTCATCTTATGGATTGGTTGTCATTGAATTAATGGTCAAACCCTGAAATAATCAGCTATAATCTGGAATATGAATTTATATGGTAAAGAATATGGTCACCACCTCTATGTTAGAAATCACATAGAGTTGCTTTTCTCAGCAAAGTACTGTCCACATGAAAGGGATATTTGAATGATGGAGTCCACTGGAGACTTTGAAAGGCCCTGCCTAGTACAACACTCAATCTAAAAATTCTGATTAAAGGGAGTTCCCCAAAGAAGTTCTAGTCAATGGTTCCCAACAGTGGCTTCTATCACTTTCTGTCAGCACCACCAGTTGCTTCTGTGGACTGTGCTGACCAACAATGACAGGGTCTCCCATGAATTTCTCTTTTCGACAGCGCCCTGTGTGTCTTGCCAACAGCTTGCAAGCCCCTTGGAGTTCATCATTGATGATGAAGAGTTCATCCTTGCTCTCTCAGCATAACTCACAACTGAGACACTGCTGAGGCACAGTTTTTTCAAGGTTATTTTTTTATAGCCACCTAGTATTGCAATTGGACATGAGCCATTTCTCGAAATCCTCCTTGGTTCGTAGTCAGCTCACTGTCACAAAGTATAATATGCTCTTCTAGGGGGAGGGTTTCACGATATGGATCTCTCCCAACACAAATTATAAAGAATGAAAACTGCAGTGACAGAAGGAACATAATGGTTTAATGTAAATCCTACTAATGTGAATTTGGATTTGGCTTTAATTTTTACCTTTGCACAAACTATTTATAAAAAGAGGCGAATTACACATAAATGCTTGGAGTCTGAAGGGCCCCATAAGATTGCATGGTCAATACCCCTCATTTTGTAGATGAAATAAAAAAAAGTCCAGAGGATTATTTTCTTTGTCAATAAATAAATCGAGATTAGAACCCAGGTGCCTTGAAGCTAACCCTAGTCCTCTTTCCAGATACCATGCTGCCCCCTAGTGTTATCTACATTCATAAAATCTAGTGATTTCATTCAGAAGAACAAATTTCAATTAGTTTAAAGATCTATTTGCAAACCAAAAATGTGTTAGCTAATTTAAAATGATCCAAAGAAAATCTAATGTAAAACTCCACTTCTCAGTATTTTATCATTTATTAGTATTACTGTGCATACTTGAAAAAATGTTTGCCTTATCTTCTAAAATAATCTAAGATTAAATAAATTAAGGGCCTAACAAGTAAAAAACAAAGTTGGGTATTGGGGTGGAGGCAAAGAGGCAGACTTACTTAAAACAAACAACATCATAATTAATAATCAACCTTTCTTAATATATGAATGTGTCCCTTTTCTGCAATTATAGGTAGGGTTAACTGGTGTCCTGAAGCATCTTGGGGGGTCTAATAAAAAAATTACAAAATAAATGAAAATGAAGAGCCACTTTTATAATAGGAGGAAAAACTGAAAAATAAGAGAAAAGGCCACATTAGAGTATTATAGTTAGCTTTACCATATATTTCCATTCATCCTCCTTCCAAAAAAAAGATATTTATAAAGAAAACAAAACAAATCAATTAGAAATAAGCAACTAAAAAATACTGACTTTATACATTATAAGAAGAAAAAGAGTTAAAAAGTGTGTAACAGACATATCAGGGGGAAGACAGAAACCGAAGAGAAAATAGGGCAACTAATAAATGAGAGGAAGCAAAGAATTAATTATTGCACTAAGAAGGCTGATATATTGAGCTCATTTAAAAATTGTCTTTAAAAAAGAATGAAGAAAGAAAATTTAAATAAGGGGAAAGTAATGAAGACAATGAAAATTTCTAATAAAAATGTTGAGAAGGAAAATGTGGAATACATTGTAAAGTAGAGAATAGTGATTCAGAGGATCTGAAGTATGTTATGGGATCCTTATAAAGAAAATGCCATGACCAAACACAGGCAAACATCTGAGCACTGTATTGGAAATACTTAGTTGAATTAACTGACATTCTAAAAACATGTAAATCACACTGTTCAAGAAGGATTTCACAGGGGATACCGAATCGGTACACCCCTCTCTATTGTCCCCCTTTTCCTCTTAGCTCTGAGATCCTTTCTGATCATCTTTCAGGAGATTTCTGCCATAAAATGGAATTTGACCAGCACTCTCCAATACAGCCCTTTCCAAGCCTATACCTAAATATCCATGAGGACCAGAAAACAATGAAAACTAAGACTGCTTAGCAAACTACTGCCAGAAATGTGGAGAAATACCTGTTTAGACCCTGCGGCATAGCTACTTTATGAAATGGAACCCATGTATTTAAATGGTAGGAATATGCTTTCTGCTTATTCATTGTCTAATCTTTGAATCATGGGCTGCACCAACACAAAAACTTTCCACACACTTTTAATTTTTTGTGAGTGAGGATGGTCACATCAGTATTCTATGTCCCCACCCCCATTCCTACTTTTACATTTATTCAGAAATGACAAGTGTTCGGAAACCACAGAGCAAGAATGGTTGGGGAGGGTAGAATAGAATTACAGTTAGGGAACATTTAGTTCCTATAAGCAAAGTATTCTTGGTAGAATCAGAAACTAAAAGAAAAAAAAAAAAGGCATACTACATTCTGGGAACTGTATCTATTACTTAAATCATTGCTTTAAATTGCCAGGGGACCAAAAAATGAAGTAGATGATTGCACATCAATATATCAGGGCTGTGCAAGATGAGCACCTTCAAATACTGAGGAATTTGGCTGAGAGCTTTGAACTTGGGTCTTTATTAATAAAAAAAGAAATATGACCATTCCTCAAGAAAACAATGATTGGAACTAAGATATCAATAGGAAACTAAGAATGCACAACCAGAATTAAAATGCACATTAATGCTGCAAACATTTAAAATTAGTTGAGGAGAAGTACGAACTAGAAGAACTTTACTAAAGTGCAGAAAACATGTACAGGGCTGGAAAATGTACTAGAGAAGATGACTGATGTGGAGAACAGACTCAGTACCATTTCTAGGAATTATATGCATCCCAAAAAAGAAAACAGAGCAATGGAACACTATCAACTAGAGAACCCATATATACAGATTGAAAATCTCTCCTCCAGGGAAACTCCATGCAGTGGATACTGTGGGGAGGCTCACTAAATATCCACTTCAACTCCCTTTTTTCTGCCTTTGTTTGCTTTTGGTACTATAAAGAGAAATGTTTCAATTTCTATCTCCTCTTGAATCTGGATATGGCCATGAGACTTAGTTCTAGCTACACAGGTACAAACAGAAACCTGGGTGAGGGCTTCCCTTACTGAATACAAGGGCAGACACAGTGTCTTGATTAGTTTTATATTCCTAGTACCAGTAGGCAGCCTGGTTTATTAATTCAAATATGCCACTCTGTGGAGTTATTTTTAGTTTGTTGATTTTCTAGGAAATTCTTTAGTTTATAGCTCTAAATTATGATTACAATTCTTTGATTTTTTGATAAGATTCTAAGGCAATTGAATGGGGAAAGAATTGTCTTTTTACTCTAAATTATTTTATAAAGTAGTTTTAAAATTTGAATTTGGCAAATAAATTTAGCAAATGATCTTTGGATCTTTCAAGTACTGGAAAATAAATTAAAATGTTTAAATAAAATACAAATTGTTAGTATTGAACAGATAAATTGGATCTCTGGGTTTAAGGACTCTTCACAGAATCAATTACAACATAAGCAATCCAGATTTACAAACTCAATAGAACACTGGCAGTAAATACTTTTTCTAAGGCTAAACAATAAAAAAAAAAAAAATTACCACTCTCAGGAGTGAGGTCATCAAGATGGTGACAGACTGCTCTTGACTTTAGTTCCCCCTCACAGGAAAACTAGAAACCACCCATAGACAAGACAACACTGTGAAAATTCCAGAACCCAGGGAAGGGGTGAGGTTGAAGGGGTGAGGCTGAAGTGTCTCGCTAGACAACAGAGAACAAGAAGGATGTATTAGAAGGGTGGGAGGAGTGGTTTTACTTTGACTTCACTGTCCCTTCCCTAAGCCAGCAGGGTCCAACCAAGAGGGTCCCCGTGAACTTATAGTATCTCCTGTGGGAAAAAGGGAACCCAAGGTGGATGTTCTGTTTCCCTAAGGTTGTGGGATGCTTCTAGGGAGGTTCAGTGAGGTCTCACCTCATGGGCTCACTGGGGGAACCTGAGGAGCTCAGGTTCATATTGAGATGGAGAAGGGGAACAGGGCTTAGAGCAATCAGCCCTAAGGTCTTAGCAGACCACATACCTGAGCGGAGATCCTAGCCACAGCTGTGCTCATCTGCAGAGCTCAGTCAATGGTCCTGGCTGCCAGACAACTCCATTAGCTGTTACGCCTGATTCGGATCCCTAGCTAATAGGGCTATATCATTCACGGAGCATATCCTTTGGCCCTTTCAATGAAGGGGACCAAATTTGTACTTCCATCCAACTGGTGAGCATATCATCCAAACCCACTCCTCCATGAAGCATGACCAGATGGAGCACACACTATAGCCTTCCCAGGGAGACTGAACAGTGAGCAACCTTGGAGGCCAGCCTATAATCTCACCAGCAGTACAGCCCTGCCTGATTGCTGAACACAGCCTGCAGCCTTGCCCAAGCAGGGACTCCAGACAGTGACTCCACCCAGTTACAAAGCATAGCCTGAATAACCAATGGATCAAAAAAGAAACCAAGATGGAAATAAAAAAATTATCTTGAGAAAAATGAAAATGGAAGCAGAACATACCAAAACTTCTGGGATACAGTTCTAAGAGGGAAATTTATAGTGACTAATACATGCATCAAGAAAAAAGAAAGATCTCAAATAAATGACCTAACTTTACACTTCAAGGAACTAGAAAAAGAAAGACAAACCAAGCCTGAGGTTAGCAGAAAGAAGGAAATAATAAAGATTAGAGCAGAAATAAATGAAATAGAGAATAGGAAAATGATAGAAAAGATTACAAAACTAAGAGTTGATTATTTGAAGAGTTAAACAAAACTGACAGACTTTTAGCTAGACTAGTCAAGAAAAAAGAGAGAAGACCCAAATAAAAAAAATTATAAATGAAAAAGGAGCATTACACTGGATACCCTAGAAATACAAAGGATTATAAGGGACTACTGCGTACAGTTATGTGCCAACACATTGGACAATCTAGAAGAAATGGATAAATTCCTAGAAATAGAAAATCTACCAAGACTGAATCATGAGGAAATAGAAAATCTGAACAGATCAATAGTGAATAGACCAATACAAAAGACTGAATCAGTAATCAAAAACCTCCCACAAAGAAAAGCTCAGGACCAGAAGGTTTTACTGACGAATTCTACCAAACATTTAAGAAGAATTAATTCCAATCCTTCTCAAATTCTCCCAAAAAACTGAAGAGGAGGGAATACTCCCAAACTCATTTATGAGGTGAGCATTATCCTGATACCAAAGACAGATAAGGACACTACAAGAAAAGAAAACTGTAGGCCAATATCCCTGATGGATATAAATGCAAATATTCTCAACAAAACACTAACAAACCAAATTTGGCAGCACATTAAAAGTATATTATGTGATGATCAAGTAGGACTCATCCCTGGGATGCAAGGACAGTTCAAATTTCAAATCAATAAATGTGATACCTCACATTACTGGAATGAAAAATAAAAATCATATGAGTATCTCAATAGATACAGAAAAAGCATTGAAAAACATT
Organism: Phoca vitulina; assembly: GCF_004348235.1. NCBI lineage: Eukaryota > Metazoa > Chordata > Mammalia > Carnivora > Phocidae > Phoca > Phoca vitulina. The sequence goes on along the minus strand of NW_022589707.1, from coordinate 26,792,611 downwards.
TAAAATCTGTTATGATAAAAACTCTTAACAAATTAGGAATAGAAGGAATGTATCTCAACATACTAAAGGCCATATGGCAAGCCCACAGCTAACATCATACTCAATGGTGAAAAATTAAAAGCTTTTTCCTTTAAGATTAGGAACAAGACAGTGGTGGAAACTCTCACCACTCCTATTAATCATAGTACTGGAAGTCCTAGCAGAGGAACCAGGCAACAAAAAGAAATAAAAGGATCCAAATCAGAAAGGAAGAAATAGAATTGTCTCTGTTTGCAGGTGATATGATATGATACAGAAAAACCCCTGAAGATTTCACCAAAATGGTTAGAACTAATAAACTAGTAAGTTGCAGGATACAAAATCAACATGCAAATTCAGTTATATTTCTATACACTTACAACAAACCATCTGAAAAAGAAATAAAGAAAATAATTCCATTTTAAGTAGCATCAAAATCATAAAGTACTTAGGAATAAATTTCACCAAGGAGGTGAAGGATCTATATTCTGCAAATTATAAGACATTGATAAGAGAAACTGAGGAAGACACAAATGATGGAAAGATATCTAGTGTTCATTAATTAGGAGAATTAAATTAATTATTGCTAAAATGTCATACTACCTACAGCCATCTATAGATTCAGTCCTTATCAAAATCCCAATGGCACTTTTTACAGAAATAGGAAAAAATCCTAAAATTCATATTCATAAAATTCACAAGACCTCAAACATCCAAAGCAATCTTGAACAAGAAGAACAAAGCTGGAGGCATTACACTTCTTGATTTCAAATTATACCACAAAGCTATAGTAATCAAACAGTATGGTACAGGCATAAGAACAGAAACATAGGCCAGTGGAACAGAAGTGAGAGCCCAGAAATAAACCCACACATATATGACCAAGTAATATTTGACAAGGGAGCCAAGAATACTCAATGGGGAAAATATAGTGTTTCTAAGAAAAGGTGCTAGGAAAAATGGATATCCACATACAAAAGAATGAAACTTGGTTTCTGTGTTACATCCTTTACAAAAATTAACTTGAAATGGATTAAAGATTTAAATGTTAAGACTTGAAACTATAAAGCTCCTAGTAGAAAACATAGAGAAAAATCTTCTTGACATTGGTTTTGGCAATGATCTTTTGGATATGACATCAAAAGCTCAAACAGAAGTAAAAATAAATATGTGGGACTATATCAGTCTTAAAAGCCTCTGAACAGCAAAATAAATGATCAACAAAATGAAAGACAACCTATGGAATGAGAGAAAATATTTTCAAACCATATATCTGAAAAGGGGCTAATATCAAAAATATTTAAAAAAACACACAATTCAAGAGCAAAAAAACCAAAACAAAACCTGATTTAAAAAATGAATAAAGGACCTGAATAGACATTTTTCTAAGGACATTATACAAATAGCCAACAAGTACACAAAAATGTGCTCAACATCACTCATCATCAGGGAAATGCAAATCAAAACCACAATGAGATGTCATCTCACACCTGTCAGAATGGTTATTATCAAAAAGAAAAGAGGTAAGTGCTGGCAAGGATGTGGAAAAAAGGGAACCTCTGTGCACTGTTGGTGGGAATGTAAACTGGTATAGCCATTATGGAAAACAGTATGAAGTGTCTTTAAAAATTAAAAGTAGAACTACCATATGATCTGGCAATTGTACTTTGGGGTATATATTTGTAGGGAATGAAATCACTATCTCAAATATGTATCCAAATCCTTATATTCTTTGCAGCATTATTTACAATAGCCAGGCATGGAAACAATCTAAGTATCTATCTACAGATGAATTATATATATACACTATCTATATATATGAATATTATTTAGCCATAAGGAGAAGGAAATCCTGCCATTTGTGTCAAATGAATGGACCTCGAGGGCATTATGCTTAGAGAAATATAAATACTATATGATCTTCCATATATGTGGAATCTAAAAACAAAACAACCCTGAATTCATAAAAACAGAGAGTAGATTGGTGTTTGCCAGAGGTGGGAGGTTGAATGGGAGAAATGGGCAAAGGTGGTCAAAGGGTACAAACTCCCAGTCATAAGATGAGAAAGTTCTGGGTGGGGGGGGTGCACTGTACACCATGGTTGCTACAGTGAACATACTAAAAGTACTGAAGTACTAAAAGTACTATTGTGGACTTGAAAGTTGCCAGGAGAGTAGATTTTAAAAGTTCTCAGCACACATGCAAAAAAATGATAGCCATATGAGGTGATGGATGTATGAACTAACCTTATTGTGGTAATAATTTTATAATGTTTATGTACTGTATGTGAAATCATGATGTACACAATAATCTTATACCATGTTATATGTCAATTATATGTCATTAAAGCTGGAAAAAAATAAAAGATGGAAGCTTATAAAAATTATCACTCTCAAGATATTTTTGAAACAGAAAATGAGAAGCATTTTTTATCAAAATTTGTTATTAGAGTCCTCATTGAGCTAATCAATACCTTTAATGAAAATGTAAGTGAAATGTGGTAGATAAAAACAAGTTAAGGAGTTAGAGTGTTGAAAATTTTGGAATTCATCATTGAATTTATTTGTGTGTGATGGTGTGTATTTGTGAGTGAATTAGGAGTGGAGAACAGAAAAAAGAATTTTGAGGTAGAAAAACATAGGGAATGATGTCTATTTATTTACTGAGTCAGAGAGTCTTTGATTTTTCTCTAGATACTAGTCTTCATTCAAATTATAAGGGTTGAGGAAAATCAGATGATGAATCTGTTTTGTAATACCTATGTATCAGAAACTACGGTGATTACCTACTGCTATTCATTATCTCTTCAGAGGGCAGAACCATTGTTCTGGGAAACACTTGACCCACCCCTTGTTTCGCCCTTGTGTTTTGAGTGGAAGAGGATATGCTCTCACAGGCCTCATACCCCAAAGCAGATATGAACACCTGACACAAGCTAGGTCAGTCAGAGCCCTTCTATGGATTTTTTTAAATTTTATTTGGGATCATAGATAATGCAAACCAGTACTTTCAACATATGTGAGAACTATAGCTCTGTTATGACTCATTACCATGTTCCCAAACATCAGACGGTCAGTTTGCATCCATAGAAGGTAGGGCCAACATAAAGAGAAAAGCAGAGACAATGATTGATTGTACTGCACTTTCTTGGATTTGGTAATATAAAATATTTTAGTGCCTTTCTACTAAATTTCCTGTTGCATTTAAGTGTATTCAAATAGATTTCTTATACTTAAGAACAAGAGCTCTGGTGAATACAATGTAATAGCAGAATGCCTGGTTTCAACAGACCAATTCCACTGAAGCAATATAACAGTCAGTGAATGATTGGTGTGGCCAATTTAGACATGAATACCATCTAAACTGTGTGATCAGGGAGAGAAAAAACACCTAGTAGATTTATTAATTTAATGCAGAGAAAGCCAAGATAGCATTCTTTAGGGGCAGTATTTCCCAATATGCAGCCATCAGAGACCTGCATCTTAATAGCTGAGGGTGACCACTAATGTGCACATTCCTGGGCTCCAGCCTAGACTCAGGACATGAGAATCTCTAGAGAGTGAGGGGGTCCTCTGTAAACAGAACCCCCAGTGATTCTAATGTGGGTTAGAGGTTGAGAGTCACCACTTTTGAGGAACAGTTGCCATTATGAGGATGCTGAAATGCAACTTTTAGAGGCAATTAATGTACCTTAGGGACCCAATCGTGTAGAGTGATGAAAAACAGTATAGGAGAAAAATCTAGACAGTGTTTTCCTATTGCCATTATGTTATAACATCTGGAAATGGAAAAAGTGGGATAAAAGCATAGGACCTTAAAACTACATATCAATAATAAAGTAAACCAGAAGTTTTCTATAAAGGGAAAATATTGACCTGGTTTTCTTCCATGTGATGACAAAGATGATTTCTACATTCACTGTTGCTGGTATATGGATGTGTTTATGCCATTGCAAACAACCAACATATATTCATGAGAAATGAAAAATCCATTGATTCAACAAATTAGTGGCCTACTGTAAAACAACTACCTCAAAATGTCTGCTCAAATTCCTCTCAATTGTCTCAAATAAATTTGTTACTAAAATGGTGATTTCAGATTTCTTTAGGATTGCCCATCTGATTCAACCAAATTTTCTCATCTCAGAAATAGGCTCATAATTTTCTGGCTTTTACTGATTTGAAGGATCTTAAATCAGAGACCCAAATCAAGACAATTTTCAGAGGAAAACTATTTGCTTCAAGTAAATTAGAAACCAAATGAATAAAAAAAAAATCAAAGAAGAGCCATCATCACATGATAATTTGCTCAATGCAGTTCACTTTCGTATCTAGCCAGCAAGCATCTGTTTTTCACAAGAAATGCAGGAGTTAATGCCTCTAAGAAGAACAGCCACAATCTAACCATCTTGTCAAATCCATTCCCTGGAACCTCAGGGGTAGAGCCTTCCTCCCCGCTTCGGGGAGGCCACATCAACCTTTCCTTCCATTCTTCAATCTTCCATTGTCAGACCGTGTTGGTAATTGGTTTTTAATTGGTTCATTTACCCGAATGATTTATACTGCCTCAGGTAGACAAGATTTAATGACACCCATTACAGTGCTTAGATTATTTCACAAATAGATATGCTGTTGTCCTTCAAGATTGAAGATCCATGCATACGAGTATTATCATTCATCTATCTCTGATGTAGAAAAAGTCCAATGCATGGCTAACAAAGATAGAAATAGTGGTTTATCAAGGGTGATCTATGGACCGGGCATTTTGCTAAGTGCTCTATATGCATTATCTCATTTAACAGGCATTTTCATAAGAGCAGAAATGAACAGAAACCATCAATGTCCAAAGAGTTGCATTTGTTTTGAACAGAGACTGTTGACAGCTGTTTCTCCTTACTTTCCACATGATCAGTTCCTTGCTCAAAATTAGTCACTCCACTTTGAGCAGTAATAATGTACTGGGAAAATCACTAGAGAGACTTTACTTTTGGGTTTAGACCAGCCCTCCTGAAAGTACTCTTGTAGTTCAGGAATAATGTGGCTCGCTACATATCCCTGTTTCTCGTTTTGATTGATTAGCTATGTGGGGTGCTGTCAAATCTTCTATAGTATAACCTAAATATAATTTCTGCCTAAACTGTTTAAAAACATTCGACTCATCCTTCAGTTACTTAGGAGTTGTATACTGTCCTACAAATGCCACATCCGGATTAGTACACTTTCCCAGGAACTACATTGGCTGTGAGGCTAAAAGAATAATCAAACAAGACAAGTGCATAGGTACAGAGTTCTGAGGAAACTTAGATATGTTCTAACAATAAATAAGCCAATTTTTCTACTTCAATATGTCATTTCTTTTAAGCAAATATCCTAGGAACGCAGTAAAATGTTTACAAATGTTTTTATAACCAATTTGCCTATACACACCATCACGCATATGAATTAAGAGATGTATTAATATTTAGGCATAGATTCTAATGTCATTTATGTAAAACAAATTCAAATGGACTCTTTTGATGTAGTTTGGATGCACTTAAGAGAGACATTTTAGGATTATATTATTAGAAAGATTTGCGCAGGAATCATGTAAGAAATAATTGGGCATAGCATAAACTGTCTTGCTTCAACAGGACATTATCTTTGACAAACTTAAATATTTTCACAAATGTATTTTTTCTTACCACTACCTGCCAAATGACTGGGAATAATACAGGGCTTTGAGTTTACCCAGACCTGGAGACAATCTCCCCTGGACTTGTTTTGCTGAAACCTCCTCTTGTGTCCTACCTCACCCTTAACCTCTTCCCCACCCCCAGTCGCTATGGTATCACCCTAAATTTAATAATTTAGACTTTGGGAAAATATACTGTGCATCACATCCAACACTATGCACCAGGCATAGGTCCCAAGCCCTTACAACTATCAGTTCATTTGATTTTTAGAGAAATTTTATGAGGTAGGTTTAATTACAATCCTTATTTCACAGAAGAGGAAACTGAGATACAGAAAAGCTAATCAACTTGCCCAAAGGTCACAGCACTAGTAAAAAGTAAAAATGAGGCAGTCCGGAGTCAGAGTCTAAATCTGAGCACATATTTTTTATTCTCCGTCATTTTCATTAACCAAGATCCCCTCAGATTCCACACCCTTCCCACCCCAGTGGCTGAGTTCTTCATGCTTTAGGTACCTCCAGGTCTTCTCTTCCTCCCAGAAATTTCACAATTTATACTGTATTAAGCAGAGCAACTTAGCATTCTTGGCTCCTCTCTACAGGATTTTGGCCTTCCTACACATATCCTGAAGCTCATCTTTTACAACCAAATGGCAAAAGGGGAAACTATTTTAAGGGCCAAAAACTGATCCCCCTAGAAGCTAGCAGCCTCTGTAGATATTTGTGAATTTAATCAACATCTTGTTTCTCTCCATTACCCTTCTCATGACTTCCTATGAGAAACACTATCATTATGTGAGTTAGGAAACTGAGTCATAGAATGTAAATAACATTCTCATGTCACACAGCCATTAAGGGACAGAAAAGAGACTCCTGCCAGAGCCTGGAGCTTCCTGTACTGGTCTTGCCTCATTTCTATACTCATTACTTGTGGTTCTTCTGGGTGCTCTGCCCTGGGGCGTCTCCTCTACCAGAGCTCGCACACTAATCAATTTACTTATTTATTTTTAAAGATTTTATTTATTTATTTGAGAGAGAGAGAGAGAGATGGAGAGTTGAGAGGAAGAAGCAAACTCCCTGCTGAGCAGAGAACCCAATGCGGGACTCGATCCCAGGACCCTGAGACCATGACCTGAGCCGAAGGCAGACACTTAACCGACTGAGCCACTCAGATGCCCCTCACTGATCAATTCAGATGGCCATAGGTGCTCATGCCCTACATGAGTCATTACCACACAGCCGCCAGGTACTGCAAGGATGCCTGTGTGACCCTTCCTGACAGCACGGCATTGTGCCGTCCAAGAACTCCGAGCACACCCCTCCCCCACCATCTCCATCATGGTCTTTCTCCAGGTTATGGGAAAGGCATCTACAGTCATGTTTTACGCTGAGCACAAATGGTGTCTTTGGCCAAAAATCTATGTATCTTGGAGAAATACAAAACGCCTCGGTCTGTAATTGTTATCACCACACTGATAAAGGGAAGATGAAGTCAGGGAGTGCTATTTTCTCTCTGCTAAATAAGGAAATAATAAATGCTTTCCAGACATAGGAAGATGGAAAAATTGAGGCTATTAGAAAAGAAATTATTAGTGGATCAAAAATAGTTTAAAGAAATGTGAGTGTTCAGAACTTGACTGGAGAGCAAACTAATCAGCCAATGAAATTCTTTTGAGTTAATAATGAATGTCTCATCTCAACTTGAAACAAATCTGTCTGCTCTATTGGAAACATATAATATCAAAGGAGAGGAAAGCTGTCCCATCAAGGCATGGTAGCATTTGCACATCAATTTGACAGGTAGTGTAATTTTCTTACTAAGGACCGTGAATATCATATTGAAGCCTACTACAGAAATACTACTCGAATTCTTCACATAAGTCATCAGAACAGGAAAAGTTTCAGTAGAAGTCAGAGGAGATATAGGAAAAAAGGCTGAGGCTGATGAATTTCACTTATGACCAAAAAACCATGACCTTGACTTATTTCCATTTAATACTAATCTATTATCTCTAAACCAGGGACAAGTGAAACTGAAATCAGTCAGAAGCCAGAGTTATTTCTGCTCCAGATTTACTCTAAGTAGTGCTATGTCATCTGAATACATTTGTATGCAAGTGACAAGATTCAGAGAATGTTCTGTTCTGATCTGTGCTTTTTCTACTATTTAAGTACTAGGGAAAGATGATAGTGATTTGAACCCCTGTGTTTCCAGCATACAGCACATGGCATGCATGTAGAAGAGGAGAAAAGCATTTTATTAAATTTCTTTTGGTGTTATCTTGTATAATATATTCAGAAGTTAGCTTTTTATTACCCATATTGGAAAAAAGTTTTGAGAAATGTCACGCTTACATTTCAATTGTTTGAAAATATGTTTTTCCCTAGGTATCCCAGAAGTCTTTCACTGTGCAGAGTGTGGGAAAGCTTTGACTAGTTATGCATTTCCATTTCAACGTGACTTACCAGAATAAAGGAAACACAACAGAAACTATGACATTCCAACCCCCAGTGGCTGCTAGATTCAGGTTTGGTTATAGCCAAGTCATCCAGACAAACAGAATATTTTCTAAATGGCCTCCAAATCTTGGGTGAAACTGTATTCTGGTAGGACTAACATATGAATGTATTATATGGAACTAAAAGCCATTGTTGACTTTCATATACAATTAGATAGTCTTTGCAAGTATAGTACCCGGGTATGGTAGCTAGTAGAGGTCATGATAATTTACAAGTTCAACAAAACTTTATTTTGTCCTGATTTTACTGTGTTACTCCTCTGAATCTCCACAACAACCATATCAGTTGGCAACTATTAATTAGAGAAAAATGAGGTTCAATGAAGTTACTGGGTTAACATTTGTAAATGGTAGAACTAGGATATTGGTTTTCAAACTCTATGCTTTACCTAATAAACATATCTTATAGTTTCTTCAATAAATGTTTGTTGAATTAGTGAAGGACTCAATAAGCCAATATAAAACATCAGGTAAATCTTTGCCCATTTTCACATAGTTAATTATCAGGATAATATGCACTATAATACTCTTTAAAAGTATAAGATGTTTTAGCATTAATTCATCACTACATCTAATTAAATTTAATATCCTTTATTATGCCAAAATAAATAAACAACGTCCCAGATATTATTTTCCAAAAATTATCTGAAGTTTACTTATTGAACAACATGTCTCATCCTGTTTCCTTAATCACAAAGTTTCATATGTACAAGTTTTAATATGCTAGGAAACTAAATGTAAAATAACCCAATTTAAAAATTAATATCGAGTAATGCAAAGGTTTTTGATTGTTGTTCTATGTCTTAAAGTTATTGTTATAAGCTTAATTTAAATTTTAATTATTTTGTAAAACAGGGTCATTAAAAATCCAAGTGATTACTAAAAACACTTTATGGGGATTACTTTTAACAAGAGAAACTCTATTAATATACTATGTAGTATCAAGTGCATTTTTGGTAATCATTTCATATTTTACCTAGTTACAAGCATATTCCATTTTTAGCTGCATTATGAAATGCTAATAACAATACCATTAATTAGTAATACATATTCATTGAAATTTAGTGACTTAAAGACCTATCTAGCTTCATATTTGTATTATCCTTTGGGACACATATTCCAGACCTAACATCACGTCCAGTTACAGATAGTGATAATAAGATCATCTAGCTAGCCTAATGCTTTTGTGACAAAGAAAATGAGGACCAGAAAGTATAAGAAAGTACATGCATCCTTTGTCCAGCATGACCATGCCAGGAGGATGACTGAACACCAAAACTTGGTCTTTAGACTCCTAACCCAGTAAATATATTTTTTTCTCCTACAGTTAAAGTCTATTTTTAATAATGAAGTAATAGAACAATGATTTGATAAAGACAGTCCACTCTACCCCAGATAAGGGATGGATAGTCCTGCTTTTTTTCTAAGGTTACTTATTAGTCTTTACTACACTAATGCCCCATACATATCTATAAATTGATTTGTTTAGTCAAATTTGCTTAAGCAATTAGTTTGACGAATTATATGACTAAATTATTGGTTAACAGAGTGGCTAGTGAATTCATGTTAAAATAACTAATCAAACTGGTTGTTTGCATATAAAGAAACACACTCACTGGTTGAGAAAATATTTTATCCTTCATTCTATTGATTTGGTGCAGATTCAGCTTCTGAATGAAGCCATAGTCAACTGCTGAGGGTGTTGTAATAAACTCAAGACAGTTTTTTTTTTTTTTTTACATGACATCAAATGACCACTTTGACTTAATTTTCATCTCTCTCCTAAAACTCTGGCATCATGTTTCCAAAGAAGACAGTGTGTTCTGGATTTCCTTTGTTCACTTCTGGAAGTCATCATGAAGAAGGCAAGTTGGTAAACAATACCACCTGGGAACTCAGGGTGGGAGGAGACAGAGGGAAATTGGGGTAATAGCTTACATGAAAAAGTAAACAGACAAAGAACAGATACGAAAAGCGGGAGAGAAAAAGAAAGGAAAGAGAATTTGGTGAATGTGAAGTATCACCACTCTGTAGTTTTAACAAAAATTTCACTTCCTTACACTGCTTTGCTCCAAAGCTTAGAAGCAATTTCAACAAATAAAGATAATTTTGCTCCCATTTAAATGGTGATCTCTTCCTATCTGTGTTCAGGATGGCCATCGTACAAAGAAGTTGATGCCAAAACAAAGATGTGTGTTACAGAAACTAAACACAGCTTCCAGCTAGTGTTTTACTGCTGAAAAATGTCTAGAAATTTTAGTGAAGCTGAAGCTTCCCCCCGCCCCAACACACATACTTTATTTCAAATGCTTATTTCTCTGGAGATTATGTGACAAATGAGGTTGGGGTGGATAGAAGTGATTTAGCCACCTCTAAAGATTATTTTCTCTGGTGCATCCAAATTGTCTAAAATAATTTTTTTTCTAGGAAATAGATTTGGATTCATTTTATACAGAGGAGGAAATTCTGAAAAAAAGAAAAAAGAAGCACATGACAAAAGATAAAATAGTGCAGCAGAAGGATTCATTGCCTAGGTAACTTTTTTCTTCTCTCATTTTACTTTGCGATAAGTTCTCAATGGACTGATTCATTTAAGCTATGATTTTTATTCATATTTTTAAGCTGTTGGGCCTGATGTTGAAATCTCCCTTGTCACCAGTTAGACTTACTAGTTTTAATGATTTGGATTTTAAATGAAGGTCATTATATAATATCCTGCATTGCATGCAGATTATAAAGTTCCTACCGGCTTTGCCTTTTAATTAAATTATTCTTTCAAGTGGAATATAGGAGTAGAAAAGTCCATCTTCTTTTTATATTGAGGAGACTCTATAGCCAAACTTTTCCGCTTTATTACTAATGAATATTTAAAATAATGTTCTTGAATAAACGTTGATTGGGTCTAAAAGAATTATTTGTTTAATAAATCTTTTCCCCCACCCAATTCAATTACTGACATTCTGCAGATAATGTAATCCCACATGACTCTCTTTCTCTTTATCTCTCTCCATATATATCTCTATCTCCATATATCTATATATCGATATATATATATTTCTCCCCCCTCTATCTTGTCCTTGATTTTCAGACATCTCTGACACCCAAGTAAAACAAACAAGAGAACCAAGAGAGGTAAGACTTACTTTTGACTCTGTTGATTAAAACTCCACAAGTGACTAGCGAAAAGTCAGGGAAATGGGAAGGGACAAGTTTATTGGAAGGAGCAGAGTGATGGTAGAAACTCTGTGGGGAGAGGCCACTGCTCTGGGTAGGAAGACCGGCACATTTCATCCCGCAGTTCAACTTTCTAAGATGGGTGTCCACTGTGACGGGGCAAGGGCTGAAGGTCAGCGGCTCTGGTTGGAAGGAGCACCTAAAACTCAGTATCTGGAGCAGAATCTGCCCGTCACTGTGCGAAGGCATGGAAAGCCAATAGTGACAGCCAATGAGAGGGGCACAGGGTATTCTGTGCCAGGGCAACAGTGTTGCCAACCCAGATTCATTGATAACTGTTAGGACCACCTCAGCCCACTGAGAGACCAAGAAAACATGTATGACATAAGGGAAACTGACAATTCTTAGGTTAAAAAGTGAACACAAAAAGCCAAACAATCATGACACCAGGAATAACCATTCAGGAATCCACATTTCAGGGCCAAGGAGTTAAAAAAAAATGGGTCCTGAATAGACCCATTGTCTAGAAAAGTTGAAGAAAGGCTAAAAAGAGAAGTAGAAAAGTGAATTTCTGGAGGAAAGAAGGCAGAGCAGGGAAAATCAGCCTTTTTCTTATCTATCGCCACCTTAAACTGTGTCATAAATCTTGACCAGAAATGGCAGTAGATGACATCTGAATGCTTTTAAAATCTTCCATTTCTGAAGGTTAGTGCTCTATCTTCTCCGGATGATCTCTGCTATCTGAAATAATAAACAGTTGTTGGGTGGCACCCATAACTCAGTGGCCCTTTCAGACTATCAACATGCAACGTCCCTGCACCTCTTAACTAACAGTATCTGCTGAACCCTACGATGGACAATCTGAGCTTCAGTATAGAAATCAGCTACCTCTGTATCCACTTGATGACTAATGATGCAGGGCCCCTTGTTTATTTGCTTTCTCTGTAATCTGATCCTGTTTTTCGGTGCCCCTTTCTAGGTCTGATATAGAACTAATTGTTGGCAGATGTGGCCAGTGTTTTGAGCCAAGATATAGTATTTGTTTGCACTGTCTGAGTTTTCAGCTTTAACCAATGTCAGGTCATTGCAGCTGGTTTCTATCAAGTCTCTGTATACCAGAGACCATCCACCTGACAAAACAAGATCTGCTTGTGTGACCTGTGTTCAAAAGCCTTTAATATGGGAATTCCACCAAAGTCATAGGGAAATTTTGATGGAAATTCCTAATCAAATTAATGAGTGGCTTAATTTAATTTTTATTTACATATAAATGGCCGTTTTATAATATACAGGTAACATATGTTCTTTAAAAACAAATTCATTAAAATTTATGGTTTTAGCTCATCGTGAACTTCAATTTTAGGCTTAACAATGTTAAATCCTTATCCTCTGTATAGGCATCCCTCGCAAAACAAAGCTTACAAACTGCTTTTTTGCTTTCATGAAAAAGAGTGATCTCACAGTCAAAACTACAGTAAACAGCATGAGCTGGATCCAGCACACTAATTTTGCATTAACATTCCTTTCTTTACTGACAGGCCTTCACTTTCCCTTTACATGCCAGAATCAGTATGGTGAATTATTTTCATGACCTTCCTCGTTGTTTTAAATAAATAAAAGATTAGCATTTCAGCCACCCTGTTTACATTAAACTACAAATTCCATAAGCCACAGTAGTGTTTGTGTTTTCAACTTTCCTGCATTTTTTTAAATGAGTGCATGAGTTCATTTGATTTGTTTCAACTACCCCAAATATTTTAAGAGTATTGCACTGTGGAGAAGTATTTATTTGAAGTAGCTGTGGATAATTTGCAAACTCTATGATAATACAGTGGTCTTTATTAATGAAACAGAAAGGCTTTTATTCTGTAGTCTCCCTGACATTGTAGGAAATAAAATCTCAGAGACCTAAGCTTTTATTAAAATGATTTTAGTTTTGGATTATATCCACTCCTTGGGCTGTCATGCATCTAAAATAATGTGATTCAAAGGCTGTTTTACCTGTTTTCATGCTATCTGTGCGGTTACAAAATACTTTACAGTGCTGGGGAATAAAAGTTGTCTGAATCGGAAAGCCTTACTGAACAATACATAGAAAGGGTATATGGTTAGAAAAGCACAAAAATGAAAGGAATCTCACCTTCGGTTTTGGCAAATGTTGAAAATAAATTTACTTGGGAAAATTTAAAATACTTTGCAATACCAAATATAAGGTATTCATGCAATAAGGCAACTCTCATTTTTTCCAATGAGAAATCCAAGTAAATAATGCTTTGAATAATACTTATGGATGCAGGTGAGGTAGTCACATGACTACTTACAATATTTAAAATAATTACTTACATATAGTTAAAATTATATAAAATAACGGGGTAATTGTGAATATTGCTATATTCCACTCTAATTTCATCATAATTTTTTTTTTTCAATTCTACACATACATCTTTGACCTCAGACTCCTGGTCATCACTAGAGAAAGTTTTAAAGTTTTTAAACAAATTTTTCCAGGAATATAATTTTTATATTCACTTACAATTGTTTATAATATAGCACTTCTTAAATTCTTGTATGAACTGTCCCTGGAAAGTGTATCCCAAAAGACAAGAACCCCTGTACTTAACATTAGGACATAATCTTCACTGTTGTTTTGATCTCCAAATCATAAAGTACAATGTTATTTTTTTTTAAAGATTTTATTTATTTATTTGACAGAGGGAGACACAGCGAGAGAGGGAACACAAGCAGGGGGAGTGGGAGAGGGAGAAGCAGGCTTCCCGCCTAGCAGAGAGCCCGATGTGGGGCTCGATCCCAGGACCCTGGGATCATGACCTGAGCCGAAGGCAGACGCTTAACGACTGAGCCACCCAGGTGCCCCAGTACGTTATTTTTTAACCAAATCGACACTTATTGAGGAATAAAACTCTTAAATTTCTGTTTCTTCTTTTCGAACAATCCCATCAGTTAACACCTAAGGTCATGCAAAGCTAGCACTGATCCTAAAATTAATAAAGTGACTTGCCAAACAGAATGCTGATGTTCAAAATAACTGGGAAAACACCTATAATGTGAGATTTTGTAAGTATTCCAATACAAATCAATGAATTCTCTCCTTTTAAAAGATAATGGGGGGATGAGAATCTCTTCTCATATTCAGGCATGCACAATGCATTCTGCCTTCAAATCACTTAATTATCCAAGTATTATTTTAGCTTCCTAGTTACTGCCAAGGTGAGTTACTTCAAATTTTGTTTAAATTTTGTTTATATATCTATGTATTAAATAAGCAACACATTCTTATATTCAATATTCAAACGGTATTAAAGACATATGGAGAAAAGTCTCCCTCTTATCCCAGCTGCCTCTTATCCAGCTCCCTGTCCTGAAAGCAGCCAAGGTTATTAAGGTTCATGTTATTTTATGCATATATGAACCAATATGTATGTATATTATTTTCTGTCCTTTTAAATAATAATTGTCACAGTTAGTGCATATTAGTCTATACTTTTTTACTCTATGTTATATTTTGGAAATAATTCCATTTAATAGGTTTCTAAAATCTTTTTTTTGAGATTTATTTATTTATTTGAGAGTGCGTGCAAATGGGGGGAGGGGCAGAGGATGAGGGAGCAGGAGAGAGGCCGACTCCCTGCTGATAGGTGAGACTGATGCGGGGCTCAATTCCAGGACCCAGAGATCATGACCTGAGCTGAAATCAAGAGTCACTTAACCGACTGAACCCCCCAGGTGCCCCAGGTTGTTTCTAAAATCTTGCTCTTACAAATGATACTGCTACTGGGGCACCTGGGTGGTTCAGTCGGTTAAGCCTCCAACTCTCGGTTTTGACTCAGGTCATGATCTCAGGGTCATGAGATCCAGCCAGACATTGGGCTCCACCCTCTGTGGAGTTTGCTTGAGATTCTCTCTCTCTCCCTCCCCCCTCCACGCCCTTCTCATGCCCCCTCCCAAATAAATAAATAAATCTTTTTAAAAACGATATTGCTACTAAAAATAAGGGACAACAATATTTTACATATGTCGTTTTGCAGTTAAGTGTGTAAACCTGTAGCAGAAATTCTTAAAGGTGGAAATCCTGAGTCACAAGGTAAGAACATTTAACACTTTGATAGAAGTTGCCATAATGCCTTCCCAATGAAGGCTTTTTCCCAATAAACATTCCCATCAGCAATTTTAGTGCATTTCCCCTCTCCATAGTAGAGTTAGTTTTTAAAGCATTAAATGATAGCCACCATTTTATTAATGAAATTAAAGATAGTTGAATCACAGAGGTGAAATTGGAATAAAGTAACCAGAAAAAAACACTACTTCTCTGAGTATTTAATGGTCAAAAAAATAGCTAGAAATGATAAAAACAGCCATAAGATGGTCTGGGGGTACAATGAGCTTTGGCCAATAAGTTTTTAGATCAATAATTTACATGTAGGGAGAAATAACACTTTTTGAAAATATGAGTCAGGCAGTGGCTGAAGTATCACAGGTTGATAACCAACACTGTCCAGATTTCAAATATTACTTAATCATTCAGTACGATTTTAGAGTTTTCAAGTAGGTGACATCATGTTTTATCACTTATATTAATTTCTTAAGGGCTTACCAAAGCAACATCTCAGTGACTAAAGATTCAAGTTGGCTAATAACATGAAAAAATTGGAAACATCATTAATTGGAAGACTCTTTACATCATCAGTTTTACTGTTACAATTCGTGCTGCTCAAGGTAACCTGTTGGAATTTCTACAAGAGTTGTGGGTTTTCTTAACGTAGTTTAATGTCACAGTCCATATATTATTACATACTGATAACTGCAATCAAGTAATAGAAACGTACACAGCTACTTACTGCTCCCCCTCCATGAAAATATAAATTAAGTTCTAAACAATTTTTTTAATAATTCTTTTTTTAAAGATTTATTTATTTTAGAGAGAGAGTGGGGGCTGGGCAGAGGGAGATGGAGAGAGAGAATCTCAAGCAGGATCCCCGCCAAGTGTGGAGCCTGACACAGGGCTCGATCTCACAACCCTGGGATCATGACCTGAGCCAAAATCAAGAGTTGGATGCTTAACCGCCATCCAGGCGCCCCCAAATTTACTATCTTTACTGTTTTTTTTTTCATTGATCTCATGACTCTGAGATCAAGACCTTAGCTGAGACCATGAGTTGGACACTTAACCAACTGAGACACCCAGGTGCCCCCTAATAATTATTTTGTTGTGAATATTTCTTTAGCTCCATATAGAACAATAATATTTGTACATATATCTTATTCATATTTGTTGATTCAATGAATAAATTTAAACCAACATTTGGTCAGTTAAGTCTGTTCATTATACACAAAACTGTTTATAAGAGTTTATTCTAAGACGTTTCTCTAGTCAAATTGTTCTTTATGTATGGAAAAAAATGCATAAAAGGGAATAAGTATGCAGTTTACATGCTGAATAATTGTCTTATCAGCCCTTATCCAGTTAGTGTAATAAAGATACTATTTTCAAAACATGTACACTTTGAAATCAGATCTTATTATAATAGTAAGAAATGGTCACTGCAGATATTTTAAGAAACACAGACACAAAGAAAGTATAAATCCCATGCAACCCTACTCATCACAGGCACTGCGGAGCAGTCTGTAAATATCACAGTATATCTCTAGACCTCCACAGTCTGAAAGCTCATGCTGCACCCTTTCTCTGCCAGGTACCCACTCTGAATCTTATAGCTCCTTCCCACTAGTGAGAGGGATTTGAACTTGTGTCCAAAACATTTAGGTGGGCTGCAGGCTACACCCTTCCTTTTGGTCTAGGACCAGTGGTGGCTGGACCTCCTGACATAGTCCCTGGTTCTGAGTCTATTCCAGTTGTCTGCTGGAGCTGTAGATTCTTCAGCTGGGCCTCAGGCCCCTGACAGTTCCCTAAGTTCTGGGTGTGGAGCCCAGCTTTAAAATCCTTCACATAACCTTGCATGGACTTCATTGTTCTGTGACTTGTTCACTCACCTAATGTTGAGACTTCTTGCTATTGCCTAGAAATCACACGCCATGTCTCACCAGCTGATCTTGGGTTGCCAAGACTCTTTGATGTCAGCCTACTTTGAACTTGAACTTTTCTGCATTAATTTTGAATTGTGATATGAACTTTCCCAACCTTTCGTGTTTGTTGGATTGCCCCCAATGCAGGGTCTTAAGAGCCTTAGGCAACTTCCGTTTGAATAGGAGTTTTTAAGAAGCCTGGTGAGCATGGCAGCAAAAAGTACACATGAGCATCATGGTCCCTGCCTAGATATTTATAGCCATGTCCTATAGACTCCCACATTGATCAGGCATGGAATCTATCCTAGAAACTAAACACTACCTATATGCATCCCAGGTAATCTTTTTATTCTAATGCCGGGAGCTAGTAATTCTAATTTGGGGATTATTCTGGGATATATATGGTGCAAATGTCCCCCATTCTGGAGCTATATACTTCAAGGGACAATTCCAGAGTTTGAGAATTTAGCCCCCAGGGAAGTTCCTTGTTTGCAGAGGAAGTGGAGTGCCCTCTGGGCACAGTGGCATAAAACTCCTGGACTAAATACACATCAGAGACCTCTGCAAGATCAGAACAAACAAATTCGAGAGGAAAGTTAAGGGGCTGCTAAAGGAGTTCCTCAACCATTTTGCTTAAGATGACATTAGCCAAAAAGCCACTGTTAGCATAGTTAGCCCATTGGGAACTGTCTTAGCCTTTGTTCTAAGGTTGATCCTTAACCTTTCTTCCCTTCTTCTTCTTAGGTACCATTCTCAGTCAGACCAACATCACCGTTCTCTGTGTTCTATCCCAGATTTTCTATTATATCTCATTTCGACAAATTCTGTTTATTACTTTTTCTTTTGTGAGTAGCCTCTGCCTAGCCATGCACAGCTAAAAATGCATTGTCTACCTCTGGTTGCCTGGCTAAGCCAACTTAACCTACTGTTTCTGATTGTATAATTGTAATACCTACAGTGAACCTTGGCTATGCCCCTCATACCAACTCTGACTTGGCCAAAATTTTCTGGGCATTCATGGCAGTAGGGACGTATTAATAATCCTGGCTGTCTAGGGACCAGGGACTAGGTCGGGAGGTCCAGCCACCAGCGGTCCTGGACCAGAAGGAAGGATGCAGACTCCAGCCCACTCAGACGCTCTGGACACAAGTTCAGATCCCTGTCACCAGTGGGTGACAGTTTCAGAGTGGGTACCCAGAGGTAGTGTAAACTACTGATGGCAATAAGCCTATTGGAGGGAAAATAAAATTCTGTCAAAAATCTTAGTTTTTTAAAGCTAGCATTTTGTTCAGATGATTTCTTAGTTGAAGTTTTTTCAAATTAATAGTTCTCTTCACCTATCATATTATTTTAATGCAGCAGAAGCCATAGCCGTCAAGATATGAAATAGTTACACGAGACTCAGTTCTGCAGAAAAAAATCAAGTATTTTGATTGTTTTTCATAAATATGTAGAGAATGTGGGGCTTGAACTTTAAAAAACAAAATGTAGGGATGTTTTTATAGCAATCGATAGAAATTAAGAATTCTCAACCCTTTTCCTTCCTCTTCTCTTTGATGAAATTCTGCTGGGTTAGAGGAAGTTCCACTATGAATAAGAAGACGTTCTGAGCATTCAGAGGACTGACCTACTAGATAATTTTTTCCTTTGCTGTTTGGTCCAGGGTCCATAAAAAATTCATGTTCTCTTCTCAGGTAACATGCTTATTTTTATCTACATGAAACTCATTGATTTCCTTCCAATTTGGTGTTAGCCTCTTCATTCCACTACATTTCCGATGTAATGAATGATATTTTCATAGGCATGGCTAGTAATCAATATAGACAAGCTCTGCTTATTGATCCGAGGAAGACCTTTGATCTGAAAAATCACCAATTATGGCTATTTAAAGTAGATTCAATTGGGTTAGGTAGAACAAAAAAGAACTGGTTATCTACAGTATTTTTTAATACTTTTAAAACCTAGAAAGACACAGGCCTCTTACAGAATAAGGGTTAATTTTCATTCTTTCAATTTTAAATGAGGATTTTCCTGCACATTCTACTTTATTTCTGAATTTTTTATGGCTGTGTAATGTGATACTCTTATAAGGGACATCCCAGGTACAAGGTAATTGACGATTTGCAGTGAGTTTCTGACAACCTTCAAGTCCTAATTAATAAAAATAGATTCAGCTTAAATATTGATATGCTAAGCATTAGTCTTATTTTAACTGAAAAAGGTGGACTCCTGGTCCCAGCAAATTAAGTCTTTAATGGTATGCAGGCTACCTGGTTGATTGATCTATTACATTTTCGAGTGGAATTTCAAGTTACTATTATTTTCAGACTACGACCAAATCTGAATTAGAAATGAGAATGTGGATTGTTTCTTACCTACATGAAACTAAATATTTTCCAGAATATAATCTATATTATTTAATGTATAATGCTCTATACTGCCTCTGTAGAACATGAATCATGAAATAAACTAAAGGGAAAATGGTAGAGAGCCCAACTATGTGTTTCCCTCTTTCTTTTCTCTATGTCCAAGGAGTCCTGAATTCTGGCAGAAAATCTATAATCCTAAAAGCTGTTTAATTTGTTTTACAGCACAGGTTATGGACTGGTGAGATCTGGATTCAGATCCCAGCCAACTCCATTTGCTACCTATGCTAGTCTATTTTTCTCTAGTTTGCTTGTGCATAATAATAGTACCTACCTTATAGTTTGAGAAGCTTAAGGAAACTAAACAACAACACTTGATACTTATGATTCTTATTTATTCAGCAATTACTATAGATAAGGAATGTTCTAAACATTTTACATTATTTAATCCTTGCAACAACCCTGTGAGTTCAAACTCTTTTTCTTCCCATCTTATGGGTAAGGAAATAAAGTTATCTGCCAAAAGTCATAAGGTGGTAAATTGTCGAGAGAGTACTCAAATACAAATAGTCTTATTTCAGAGCCTGCCCTCCTGATCATTAAAACTTGCAAATCATTTGGCATAGAAACCAGCACATAGTAAGCTCTTAAAAAATGATACTGAAGGGCGCCTGGGTGGCTCAGTTGGTTAAGCAACTGCCTTCGGCTCAGGTCATGATCCTGGAGTCCCGGGATCGAGTCCCGCATCGGGCTCCCTGCTGGGCAGGGAGTCTGCTTCTCCCTCTGACCCTCCTCCCTCTCATGCTCTCTGTCTCTCATTCTCTCTCTCTCAAATAAATAAATAAAATCTTTGCACATAGTAAGCTAAAAAAAAATGATACTGAATGCTAACAAATGTAAATGATAAATTCCCCCCAATTCCAGGACCCTTCTGACTTTTAAAGAAAAGGAATATCATACCTAGCCTTGAAACAATAGCTTATTTCTGTGAGCTGAGAACCCTGTAGAGCAGTCCAAAGTCTTCTCTGCTTTCAGTGCTTACTGTGGGGTGATTTATAAGTAGGTGCTTTGCTCTTACCCCTCTCCATCAGTATCCACCTCTTCCTTCCAGGCTTCTTTCTCCCCTAAATATCTACTTTCTTTCTAATCTTTGCCTTTGGCCAGAGATAGATAATTTTTGATAAAGTGTTAGGGGGGTTGGTTTATTTTTATCTCCGGCTGAATTCATTCACCTTTTTTGGGAAACCTTGACCAAACTTCCTCCTGAGAGCTAGCCTCAGCCCTTCTCAGGTTCTGAGCTTCTCCAGTTGGGATGATTACCCTCCAGGCTCCAGGGGGAGCTACGTGACTCATCAGAGCAGACATGTTACTCGGGCCAAGGAGAGGTTCAGGGATGGGTATGCAAGCTGATCTCAGCCAATGAGATGTTGTTGGGTCATTCGGGAACAAATACATTTGTTTTTCTCTCCTATTGGCCTTGAAGTTGTGAAGATGTAAAATCTGGAATAGCTGTGCCCTGTGTAACGCCCAGAGAGGGGCTTTCCTGACACTGGAGTCAGCACAGTAGTAGAGAGAGATAAACTGGGTCCTGGCGGTGTCATTCAAGTCCCCACCATATGCTTAGAGTCCATTCTCCTACAGACATTTTCATTATGTGATCTAGTAAGTTCTCCTTTGGCTTACGCCAGTTGGGTTAAGCTTTCTTTCACTTACAACTGAAAGAGTTGTGAGACAGTTTCTTTATGCTTTAATAGAATATTAAGACTCAAAAAGATGAAACTATAATATTGGTATATGAGTCGTGGGTTTGATAGTTTTGATGGGATGCATGTTGGAGCCCTATGGGAGAACTGTATAGGTAGCAATAATAGATAATAAAATTATTGATCCCTTTCTCCATCTCCCTTTTGGTCAGAACCATTTTTTAAGAATTTCTTCATATCAATAAGTAGTCCTAGGGGTTTCTACAGGCTTATTGTCATTGTTCCCCTGGGGTTCAAGTGGTAGTAAAAAGCACAATTTTATCCTCAGAGATTTTACATCTTGCTCACTCCCAGAGCTGACACTTTTAAGTGAATATCTTTCAAGTATATCAAATGTCTTCCTTGATGCTACCGCCTACCCATTATCTAGAAAACCTCATGCCTTTAATCCCAGACGGTTTTCTTCCTGGCTATATCCTCTGGGCCTGGAATATGGGACAATTTAGAAATTCTGCAGCTGCTATAGGACACATATGGGCAGATGCAGAAAGACAATTAAGAAAAAAAAAAAGTGAAGACCAAAGCCAATTTACTGAGAAGGAAGAGATAGGAAGAATCTAGGTTCTTACTGACAGCACTGGGCTAGTAAATTATCGACCTAGAACTGCTCAACCACTGCACTTCTGAATCTGTGGGAAGAGTAGACATTTGTCTTTCCTTTTGACTATGCAACATTTCCATCCCCTTTTCATGCGACGACATCCTCCTCCTTGTTGGGGACAGCCCGCTCTACATTAGAAAACTCAACTTGCCAGATGCTCAGTTCCCCATTTTCCCTTGCAGCTCAGGCATGGGAAGACAAGCTACACATTGCCCTACATTGTAATGGGAGCCAGGGACGTGAAAGAGCAGGAACCACGAGGAAGGACATCAGCTGAGGGCAGGGGCACCAGCATGGACATCTCCACCTCCCAGAGGCCTCTGGGTAGCACCGCCAGCAGCAGGTACCCTGGGTTCAGCTTGGGGAGCGCTGGCGGTGACCGCTGGACTCGCCCATGCCAGGTGGTAATGATGATGGTGTCCTCATGGTCAGGTTTCCCAAGATGATTTCACTTTTGTCCTTGGCCGCACGACCTCCAGACCTATGTCTTTGATCATCCCAGAGATTTTGAGAGCCATCTAATCAAGATTTCTTTTTCTCTTAAATTGGCTATAATTTCCTTCACCTACAACTAAGAACCTTCTGTCATACAGAGAGAGACTACATTTTAGTGTTCTTTTCAAATTTTTTTTATTGTTAAGCAGTTGCCTTCTTGTCGTTGGTGCAGCTAAATAACATTTCCAAATTTATCAACTGATAAATTTTTTTTTTTCCCTTGGAAATGTACAGACCATCAGGAATGCAAATGCATCCAGTGCAGTCACAGTCCTCAGCCCAAAGACCCCAGCACCAGCTGCTACCACACAAACCCCCAATGCTTCCTCCTGATCTAGTCCAAAGAGGAAAGAGTCATGTGCACACGAAGACTGGAACATGGAGAATTTAGGGGACAAATGAGAGTCTCTAATATCTGCAAGGCATGTGCCGTTGCAGTTGCCAAGAATCCAAGACAGCATTCCCGACCAAGAAACCAATGCTCCAGTTTGGGTAGCAAAAATAAATAAATAAATAGAGTAACTGCCAATTTCTCCACACAGATGGTCACAGGGTTTACTTATATGATGCTCTCTTAGGTCAAAATCCTAATATTTCTTGATACAATGGAAGAGTTATTTATTATCACCTTCTTTCAAAGTCTTATCTAACTAAAACTAAATGCTCCTGGTTATAACAAGTCTTTTTAATGAGTTCTCTTATTTTATTCTCATTTGGAGGTGCTGTACTCCCTGACTTAACCTAGGGCTAAAATTGAGTATCAAAATCCCATTGTGGTTTCTGGTTCATCAGAAAACACACTGAGCTCCCCAAAAAGGAGCTCCCTTATTTCTCTGTTTATAACAGAGGAGTGAGTGAATCCAGGATAAGTAGTACTTTCTGGTCTCTTTTAATTACTAGAACGTAGAGCCTAGGTTTGACAATGACATTGCCCAGCTGATGCAACACCAGAGATCCAAGGGCAAGGACTTACGACTGCAGCGAAAACAGCAACACTCCTGTGTATTCACCATCAATCACACTGCTCCTCTTCCTGAGCCTCACGATTCAAGCTCAGACTCTTCTTGTTAATACACCCTTGCCTGACGCAGAGGGGCTCTCTGTGTCTTCTCTGACTCTTTTTCAGTATTGTAACTCATGTGGCTTAGAAGTCATGTGTCATAG
Organism: Phoca vitulina; assembly: GCF_004348235.1. Taxonomy (NCBI): domain Eukaryota; kingdom Metazoa; phylum Chordata; class Mammalia; order Carnivora; family Phocidae; genus Phoca; species Phoca vitulina. Next base: position 26,768,798 of record NW_022589707.1, on the reverse strand, counting down.
TCCCCTTTCACCACCACGTCCAGAGGCTTTCATCTGCTTTTTTCTGACAAAAGATGCCACTAGATAACTCCGTTAACTTTTTCTCTCCTATAGTGGATTCAGCTCATTCTTGGTGATATAAAAAATGATCTTCTAGAATATATTTCTCCAAATTCAGAACTATATATTTCTTGCGAGTGGGGAGCTCCTTTTGAAATTGGTAGGGGCCCTACATCCTTAAAAGAAATAGTACTTGGGCCCACCTTGCCCCTCTTCTTTCCCTTTATGGATTGTTGCAATTTCAGAAGTATTACAGTTGCAAATCAGCATGCTCATTCATCGTCACAGGAGAACTACCATTTCTTGTCAAATGTTTGTTAGAGTCATTTATAGAATACTACTAATTATTATTTTTGTTAAAACAGGGGCTCAGGATTTCCTCTTTCATTGTCACTTTTTTCTAGGATAAGTTCTTTTATTATTTATTACCTTGGAAAAAGCCAGAAAGAACGGAAAATACAGTAATGTGAAATGAAGAAAAGAGCTTGCCTTCTTTTAGAGTTCATTGATTTAAAATGCATCATTGACAATATTGCCATCATTCAAAGGACTGTACTTTATTCAGGTGGCAGATACTATTTGCAAATACAGAGCTCATCAGAGAGGGCTGCTTCTTTTTTTTTCTTTCTTTCTTTCAGTCCCGCAAAACTCATCTATTCCATTAAAACAATGAATTAGAAAAATTATGGAAAACAGCCTGGAGCTGCCTCTTTTGTTCTTTACCATTCAGTACTTCTATTGAGGGCTGCAAATGGAATTTATTCATATGTCAGATTATGGGATTGGACTACCCTGTTTTGAAAAGTTATACATCCTTCATTACTCTTCTGCCCATACTTCTGAATGCTTTAATGCTTAGGCGGTATTGGATGGTATCTGATAAAGCAGTTCTAATTCATAACTTTTGTTTTCTTTTTCATATTAGGGCTGGTTTCAGGATGAACTACTATATTCATCCTAGGCCATACCTTTTAAGGTTAAAAAAAAGGATTTTTGCCTTTTCCTTTGTGTTGTTTGTTCATGTAAATTTCATAAAAATAAGACACAGACATGAGTTCTTTGAAATAAAATAGTTACGGTGTCAGAAAGCAAACATTTATAAAATATCTCTTTTGATTCTGGAAAATTCATTTATAAAAGTTTAACTATACGTTGCAGTTTATACATAGAAGCAACAAACAGGCATAATAAAGGTATAGGAATTATGTATCACGTACTTACTTTAGAGAAGTAAGAAGGAAAATAATGCACCTTTATTTAACATTTTAAAGCAAACGATAAAGGATATCACTTCATTACATGAAAATGGTGTTATCTAGTACTGGGGTCTGCAAACTAAAGTCCACAGGCTTGTTAGCTGTTTTAGTAAATGCAGTTTTATCAGAACCCAGTCATGCCCCTTAGTTTATGCATCCTCACTGACTGTGTCCCCTAGAACCAAGGATTTGCAACAGAGACCCTAAGTCATGTAAACCCTAAAATATTTACTGTCTGGCCTTTTAAGGAAGAAAGTTTGCTGACCTCTGATCTACACATATATTGATAAACCAATATTCCCCAAATTTAGAGGTTGAATGTGGTAGCTGTCACTTTTCTAAGGGTAAATTATAGATATATTTTATTATCAGATAACAAGGCATGAGACTCAGCAACTAGGGCCAACATGTGAAAGAAAGGCATGTTATATCTCGAGATGCTCAATGTCAATGGCATAAACCTCTACCACTTGAGATAATACTATAGGAAACTTTCTATCAGACACTGAAAGAGCTATTCAGCATCTTGACAAAAGATCTAACTTCACACACTGGAGAGCACAAACTTCTAGTCATGACACCAAGAACCTTATTCTCATATAAAAGAGGCGCCTGGGTGGCTCAGTCGGTTGAGTGTCGACCCTTAGATTCGGTTCAGGTCAGGAACAAAAGGCTGGCTAAAGACAAAGCATAAACTGACACCCTGCAACTCCCCCGATCCACCACTCCTGGGTGGGACATGTGTGACATTCTTCCAGGAATCTCCCAACTATCTTAATGTTAATGCATTACTAGAGGGATAAACAACCTTAACTTGACAATGGCAAGGCCTCCATTATCTTGTAGGTCCTCTTTAGCATACGAAAGTTCTTTCAGAAACCTCCCTTTTTCCTTACCTCCCTCAACCCCATAGTATGTAATCAGCCACCCCTCACAACCCTGGTGCAGCAGCTCTTTCTACACATGGGTCCTCTCCCCGTGCTTTAATAAAACCACCTTTTTGCACCAAAGACATCTCAAGAATTCTTTCTTGGTCATCGGCTCTGGACTCCACCACACTGAACCTCACTATATTCCAAAACCCCATCATCATGATCTCAGGGTCCTGAGATGGAGCCCCACGTCAGGCTCCAAGCTCGGTGCAGTGTGTTCTCCACCCCCTCTTGCCCCCCCCCCCCCCCCCCCCCCCCCCCCCCCCCTTGTGCATTTTCTCTCTCTTTTGTTCTCAAATAAAAAAAAAAATAAATCTTAAAAAAAAAAAAAAAAAAAAGAGGTAACAAGATCTGTGCAAGTTACTGGGAAGGTCTTTAGACTCTTCTCTCATCCAACTCATTTTCTGGAGGGATGAGTCCGGAGAACCAGGGAAAAGGGAGGACACTTTTCAGTTAGCCTGCATTTTGCATTCATACCTTGCTTTGGTTCTGTATTCATCCCGTGATACTTTATAAAAATTTTTAAATTCATCAATAGTTGTATACAGCACCTCTTAAATGATCTCTCAGTGTTTAGCTCCCCTGCAAATAGTGACTTCACCCCTTGAAAACCTAGCTCCATTAATTAGGACTTTACATTTACTTTACTATCACTGATTGTTTGAAATATTATTCCATTATTTCCACCCCTTTTCATGCAATATTTTAGACATCACTGTTTGGAATTGTTCAGATATATTTTTTTCCTAATAGCCACCAATCTTCATGTGGGCTAACTTAATAGCTATTAATGAACACAGTTGTTCTTTTTAAAAAGAAATCCTCCTTCTATTAGGTATCTATGTCTCCAATGAGAGCATGAAATTTGCAAAAATATATCACTATTTTCAATATGTTACAGTCTGCCATGGTTAAAGATCTAATCTCTATGTTTCTTTGACCTCATAACCTTTTACCTCAAATTTGGGTCTGTGTTCCATTTAAAAATGTAAATATTATTAGTGCATATAGGAAAGATCATCTCTGTTTGAAAATCGCATATAAATAACTCCAGAGGACTGGAAAAAAGCCTGAGCTAGAATCATTGCATAAGGATTAGATCTGTATTACATTAACTGCAAAAAGAGGGAATTTCATGTATTAACATATAGAGAACTAGTGAGGAGGTTTGAGCTAAAATTTATAAACAACACAATGAGCCAGTCAATGAAGCTCACGTTGAAAGATCTTTTCTCCACTATTGTCTCTCTGAATTTTAAGCATCGTACCAGTTATTAAGTATCAATACAGTCAAGGGATTAAAACAAAATGATGGTTCTGCTTATGCCTTGGCATTCTGAGAAAGCTGATGACTCGAGTCCAGTGGTCTAATTTCCATCCTGTTACGCATCTCCTGAAATGACCAAAGAAATATAAAAATAGACACTAATCTGCATCGGTTAAAGGACCAGAGAAGGGTTATGATTTCCATTGTCAGAAATAGCAAAGTATTTCTGCTAGATTTAGTGCACATGAAATGACAAGGCACCAAAGGCTAGTTCACAATTCCCCTCTGGAGAAAGCGGTTCAGACTCTCCGGAAGCAATCAGAGGATGGGCTGGCGGAACCCTGACACCTTCTTAATTGGAAACATGAACACTGAAGGCAAGGAAAATCTATGGGGAAGATGGAGAGTTTAAATTTAGGATCGCTTTTCTGTTGCAGATGAGCGTTTCCAACTAGTTGTTTAGGGGAGTTGCCAACATTTCCTTGTTTTCCCAGCAGAAATAATAATACTAATATTTGTAGAGAGTTTATTATGTGCCAGATACTTTTCTAAATGCTTGACACTTAATGCTCCTATTGACCCTTGAAGTAGCTACCTTAATAGATCAACTTCACAGGTAAGTAAAGCACAGAAAGCCTAAGTAACTTATCCAAGTTCAAAAAATAAGCAAAGGAACCAAGATGTACCCTCGGGATATCTGACTCAAGATGCCACCCTCAGATACACCTCTATATGGCCTCCCAGAAAGTCAGCAATGCCACCAGCTATCTTGGCTTCTCAATAATACACAGGGGATCCACTGAGTATAGTACACCTAGGTTTGGCAGATGCAGCAAATAAAAATATGAGATGCCTGGAAACATTTGTATTTCATATGGCTGATGAAAATTTTCTTTTTCTTTTTTCTTTTTTTTTTGAAGATCTTATTTATTTATTTATTTGACAGAGGGAGACACAGTGAGAGAGGGAACACAAGCAGGGGGAGTGGGAGAGGGAGAAGCAGGCTTCCCGCTGAGCAGGGAGCCCGATGCGGGGCTCGATCCCAGGACCCTGGGATCACGACCTGAAGGCAGATGCTTAATGACTGAGCCACCCAGGCGCCCTGAAAAATTTCTTTACTGCAATTGATTGTCCTATGTGCTTTGGTACATACTTAAACTAAAAATATATTCGTTGTCTGACATTAAGATTCACTGGGTCTTCTGTGTTTTAGCTGCCAACCCTAGGCATGGCCCCGGCTCCTTTGTGACAGAGAGGCAGCCATGGCAGGAGGAGGCACAAGAACAGCTTCCCAACGTCCCTGAAGGTGAGGCAGAAAGACCAGACCACTTGATCCTGGTGCAGTAGCTCTGCCAAGTAGAGAAGAAATCACGTAAAGAACTACTCCCCCTGCTGGCAAGTTCTGTATTTGAGCCTGACCTCTTCTCCCAGGAAGTGAGGTTCGACACATAATATCTCAGTATCTCATAATAGGATATTTGGGTTTTTGGCAATAGCATTAGTAGGTACCCTCGTGTCTGGATAACGTCTCTGTGGATGTTGAGAGGCAGGTGCATCCATTTTTTTAGGCCTTCCGACAGTTCTATGAGCCACTGAAGATCCCGTGATACATCGCTTTGGCTCTAACCACCTGCAGCACTCTTCCATTCTCCATGCTCTGCTGGGATGCGCTGCATAGTGTATAGTCACTGGTACAGGAAACACTCAGGAAGTGAAAATACGTAACTGATTTCCTGAATTAGTTGCATTTGAAGGCAGCAGTGATCTTGTTAGCCTTAGAAGGTGGACACGTAGTGGCAAAGAGTTTCTTACATCATCACTGTCAGCAAGGGAAAACATGAATTTCTGTTGCTGGTTATGGGCATTCAGCAACCTATAGCACCACAGCCAGGAGAGCCCAGCGAGCAGTTGGGACAGGCTGATTCCACTGGAGTCCTCCTATACGGAAGACAAAGTGAGCATATGGACTAGTGAGTGTACTGCCTTATCATAGATATGGATTTGCCTTTACTGCCTATTTTGTAAAGCAATATGTTTTGGACTTACTGAACAGTTTACTTTTTTACCATGGTATTACCACACAACACAACCCACTGACCATGAAATTCATTATATAGAAGAAATAGGAGAGAAAGTGGGCTGACTCACAAGAGATTCACTATTTTTAGCATGCACTCAGAAACAATGGGCCTTTTGTAAAGACAGAATAGACTATTGAAAACTGCAAGTCGATATCTCGCTAGGATAGAATGTTTCCCTACAGGATGATATATGCTTTCAGTCAGCAAGTGATGTATAGTCCTTTTTCTCTCATAGTTGGAATACACTGCTCTAGGCACTACGGGATGGATATACTAATGGCACTCTGCATCAGTACATTCATTGACCCCACTAATAATATTTTTGTTTCTCATTTCTGTGACTTTGTTTCTGATGATTTAGAGAACCTGGCACTCAAGAGATGAATGCTTCCACCAGGAACACATCAATGGTTCTTTGAACTGAAAGTTGAGACTGCTACTTTTCAATATTGAGATACTCATGCCACTGGACCAATGGACAGAAAGCAGATTATTGTGTTTCCTGGGCTGAGTGATCCTGATTACAAAGGGGAAATAGAATTGCAGCTGTCATACGGGGCAGAGAGAAACATATCTATGACTCAGGAAATCCTCTAGGACACATCCTGGCGCTGCATGTCCAACTATAAAACTTAATGAAGGGCCGCCTGGGTGCCTCAGTCAGTTAAGTGTCTGACTTCAGCTCAGGGTGTGATCTTGGGGCCCTGGGATCGAGCCCCATGTTGGGCTCCCCTCTCAGCAGGGAGTCTGCTTGTCCCTCTGCCCCACCCCCCATTTGTGTGCTCTCTCTCTCTTAAAAAAATAGAATCTTTTAAAAAAATCTTAATGGAATATTATGCAGGATCAGTAAAGTCTCAGAAACCTCAGATGTGATGGTTTGGGTGATTCACCAGGTAAAAATCCCAGCTCATTTGATATGTTGCCCAAGGAGAAAGAGACCTGAGGAAGGGTTTTGGAAGGAAGTTGTAAATAATAATCACCTCATGATACTCATGATACTCATTGTCTTCCTGCGTGTTTATATTTATAGAATTTTTGCTAAGCAATTTTATATTCCTCATTTCTCCTGTCATTTTACATGAGGCATGTTGGTATTGGTTTACTTTGTAATTGAGTCCATAAGTTAAAGCACATTAAGAAATGAATATCACCAGCTTGTGGATGTGGTGACTAATGGAGTTTTAGACCTCCTTTTTTAGAGAGAAGTTAAAAGCATTGTCATTTGCACATTGAAAGCTGCATTATTGCAGGATGCTTCTCTATTGGTTGCTGTCATCTGGAAGGTTAAAGTTGGAAAGAAGGACTTGCTCAAAGTTGAGTATCCAGAGCAGTAAACTGAGGTAGATAGCGTGGCTCAGTACTCAACATCTGGCAAACTTCCTCTTAAGGTAGCTTCTGATAAAGCAGGTGCTAGAAAACTAAAACCACATTTTTTTTCCAGATCCCATTCCAGCTAAGTTTCTGGATGTGATAAGATTCCACCCCTTGATATACCCTAATGAGATTTAGAAGGCAGAAGTGAAATAAAAGAGTTCTCTATTTCTACTGGTAATCGTGGTCAAAGAGGTGTGTGCTTTGGTTTTTGTTGTTGTTGTTTTTCTATTGCACGATTAGCAGAGGTCACAGTGCCTGGTCACTAGAGTTGTGGATGTCAGAGCAGGATGTGTAGCATCTATTCTGATGTACAGATTATAACATGGATAGTGTTGGTTTGAAGCTGGTATCAAGGCGACTTCTTGATAGTGGTGCCTGACTGATTGACCACAGTGGCATCTGGTTTGTTGGAGTGGCAGTAATGTTCTGGAGCTGTGGCAGCCATGTTGCCCATTGGAAGAAGACAAATCAAAGAGGAAGTAACATCTCCCATGGTGACCAGGTTCTTCAGTGTGGCTGTAGGAGTCATTCCTGAACTCTCAACCTACAATTTGTTTCTTCAGCTATTCTGGCAATTCTGTAAGCCATGGACCCTGCAATGCATCCATTTTGACTCAAGATAGGTAAAGTGGATTCTGTTTTCTATGACAGAAGCCTTAACATTCAAAAGGCTTGACCAGGGAGGTGGAAGTGAGAAGTAAGGAGGCATAAAAACAGGCTGAAAATAGACATGTAGAGGACATTAGGATTGCAAGGTTAAAAATTTTAAATTTTCATTGATGCAGGAAAGATTAGAACAGGCACTCCAGGAAACTAAATAGGGATGTGACAAACTTAAGAAGCCCTCCTGAAAACAGGGAAAAGACCAAGACATGAAAACAATAAAACAATGTAGTAGATATGGTTGTCATGAGATATTAAATACATGGATATTAGATATTACATAAAGAGAAATCATAACCAAAGAGAGGCAGTGATTATTGTTAATGGGATGAGGGGGCAAACAAACAAAAAAGCATATTTAATTCAGAAAACTATGGACCTGGGTAGAGAGAACACCAAGTCTTTTCCAGAGGTTCAGGTAAATTTCCTGATGACAAGTTTGAATTTAAAGATGAAAAAACATTATGCAAACATCCAAACTCAAACAACACCAATCTTCCAGACACAACAAAATGGAAAAAACACTAGTTCACATAAGAAGATGGAAAAAAAGTCTTTTGCTCTAAAATATCCAGTAATAACACATGAAGAAATAATGTGTACAAAACTATGATGGGAAGGTTTTTATGAGCTAAAGACTATAAACCTACCTAATTTTTGTGAAGTCAATAAAAGGAGCTTGTGATATGCAAGAACCCAGGGAGTATGCCACCCACAGACCCTTCCTGAAAGCAATTTTTCAATAACCAATGACAATCAACCAAGATGAGTCAAAATAAGTAAATGAAGACTATGGTAGGTGTAATACAAAAAGATGGGTAGTGAGCATCAAACCCTGACTGCAAAAGAGAAATTAAAGTTGTAAAGTCTTCTTGAAAGTAAAGATAAGTTTTGTAAAATTATGGTTTAATTTTAATAAATTTGGCTTTTATGTGTCTGCAGAGTATTTTTTAAATGGATTGTATATAAGCATATAAAGTTTGTTCAATATGTTCCAAAAAACAGCCTTTATTAGACCACATTGCCATAAATAAAAAACTAAGTACTTTGATGTGAAAAGTGGGAAAAACACTCTTAAATAACTATTTGTACAGAGAAAAAAATTTAAAACTTCAATCATATAATATTCAGGAAAAAAAGATGAAAACATTGCAAACTAAAACATATGTGGTCAATAATATGAATAGAGGTAAATTCATCACTTTGAAAGGTTTAATTATTTAGCAAGAAAAATAAACTAAATAAACTAAAATATTTTTCCAGAGGTTTAATGAAATATAATCAAAGCTAAAGAAAACACAAAAATTGAGTTAAAAAGCATAAACGAATAGTTTCAAAGTCACAATGAAAAAACAGAATTGTTATCCATAAGTTGGCTCTAAAAATAATATACATACAATAAAATGTTTATTGTAATCAAATAAGATGACACAATAGAAGAATAGGAATGTGTGAATCACAGGTCTAGAGATTGGAAAAATACAAACCTAAGATAATACAAAGTATAATCCCATTCTAACAAATGTAGAAATTTCTAAGTGAATGATTTTCAAGAAAAGAACCTCCCCCCCAAATGGACACCCTAGAATATCTGAACAAGTAAATAGTTGTGAAAGAGTAAAAAATAATTTTAAAACCTCTAGAAATGTTGACATAAGTCTATATGGCTGAATTTTCCGTAATTTTCAGGGGACTGACAAAAAAATTCTAAAATTGCATTAATTTAAAAAAAAAACACTTTGAAATGGAAACATACCAATTCACTGACCAATCTAGCATACTCTTGATATCAAGACCTGAGATAGTACATATAACAAAAACTATAGACTAATCTAATTGTGGATAGAAATATATAAATCCTAGTAGAATTAAGCAGTGCATTATCAAGCATTTCATCACTTTTATCGCATACTTATCAAATAGTATTTATTGATTCTCAGTTATTATCTTTCTATATGTGTAAAATATAAATACATTCTGTGAAGATTCTTCATAGAATCTTTTCTATGATCAAAATGTACAGGTTTTATTTTAAAAATAATATATTTAAAAAGCAATGTTAAAATATTTTTTATTTCATCTATTTTTTAAAGATTTTTATTTATTTATTTGAGAGAGAGAGAGAGAGAGAGAGAGAGCGAGCGCAAGAGTGGGGGGAGGGGCAGAGGGAGAAGCAGACTCCTTATTGATCAGGGAGCCTGATGTGGGGCTCAATCGTGAAGATCGATCCCAAGACCCTGAGATCATGACCTGAGCTTAACGGATGGCAGATGTTTAATGGACTGAGCCACCCAGGTGCCCTTTATCTAATCTATTTTGAAAAGAAAGCACTAACCACTACACTAACACTAAAATAAAATTGTGAAGATACATGAAATGTGACAAAAAATTTTTGAGCTTTAATAAATTGTATTTTAAAAGATTGTGATAAATGGAAAGATAAACCATATTTCTTGGTAGAAAGACACACAATTGGAAAAATTATGCTCTTCCTCTAATTAATTTAGTTTAATTAAAAACAAAATATTTGTGTGTGTATGTTTTCTTTCTCAAGATTGTTTTGGCTGGTTGGGGTCTTTTGTGGTTCCATTCAAATTTTAGTATTATTTATTCTAGTTCTGTGAAAAATGCTGTTGGTATTTTGGTAGGAATTGCATTGAATCTGTAGATTGCTTTGGGTAATATGGACATTTTAACTATTAATTCTTCCAATCCATGAACATGCAATATCTTTCCATTTATTTGTATCATCTTCAATTTCTTTCATCAATGTTTTTAGTTTTCAGAGTACTTCTTTCACCTCTTTGGTTAAATTTATTCCTAGGTATTTTATTCTTTTTGGTGCAATTGTAGGTGGTGCTGTTTTCTTAATGTCTCTTTCTGTTAGTTTGTTATTAATGTATAAAACACTACTGATTTCCAGGTAATAATTTTGTGTCCTGCAACTTTACTAAATTTATTACTTCTAGTAGTTTCTTGGTGGAGTTTTAAGGATTTTCTATGTATGGTATAATGTCATCTGCAAATAGTGGCAGTTTAACTTCTTTACCAATATGGATGCCTCTTATTTCTGTTTCTTATCTGATTGCTATGGCTAGGACTTCCAGTACTATGTTGAATAGAAGTGGTGAGAGGGGACATCCTTATCTTTTTCCTGATCTTAGAGGAAAACCTCTCAGTTCTTCACTGATATGATGTTAGCTGTGGGTTTTTCATATATGGCCTTTGTTATGTTCAGGTATATTACCTCTAAACCCACTTTGCTGAGAGTTTTTATCATGAATAAATATTGAATTTTGTCAAATGTTTTTTCTGTATCTCTTGAGATGATCATTTGATTTTTATCCTTCATTTTGTTGATGTGTTGTATTATGCTGATTGACTTGTAAATATTAAACCATCCTTGCATCACTGAAATAAATTGCACTTGATCATGGTGAATGATCTTTTTGATGTATTGTTGTATGTGGCTTGCTAATATTTTGGTAGAGTTTTGTATCTGTGTTCATCAGGGATATTGGCCCATAGTTTTCTCCTTTTGTGGTCTCTTTGTCTGGTTTTGGTATCAGGTTAATGCTGGCCTCATAGAATGTATTTGGAAGCCTTCCTTCATCTTGCATTTTTTAGAATAGTTTGAGGAAGATAGGTATTAATTCTTCTTTAAATTTTTGGTAGAATTCATCTGTGAATACATCTGGTGCTGGATTTCTGTTTTTTAGGAGTTTTTGGTTATCAATTCGATTTCATTACATGTAATTGATCTGTTCAAATTTTCTATTCCTGGTTCAGTTTTAGAAGATTATATGTTTCTAGGAAATTATCCATTTCTTCTAGGTTGTCCAATTTGTTGACATATGATTCCAGTATTGACAAGGATGTGGAGAAAAGGAACCCTCATACACTGTTGGTTGGAATGTAAATTGGTCCAGCCACTGTGGAAACCAGTATGGAGGTACCTCAAAAAATTAAAAATAGAAATGCCATATAATCCAATAATTCCAGTATTGGGTATTTACCCCAAAAATGGAAACACTAATTCAAAAAGATATATGTAGCCCTGTTTATTGCAGCATTATTTACAGTAGCCAAGATATGGAAGCAACTTAAATGTCCATCAATAGACAAATAAGGAAGAGGTGTGTATGGTATACACACATACAAACATGTGCATGTGCAATGGAATATTGCACAGCCATATAGAAGGATGAGATTTTACCATTTGAGACAACATGGATGGACCTAAAGGGGATTACACTAAGTGAAATAAGTCAGACTGGAAAGGCAAACACCATATGATTCCACTGATTAGAGGAATCTAAAAAAAAAAAAAAAAGAATAAGCAAACCCAAAGCAGATTCAAACTTACAAATATAGAGAAGAAACTGATGGTTGCCAGAGGGGAGATGGGTGGGGAGTTCGGCCAAATGAGTGAAGGAGAGTGGGAGATACAGACCTCCACTTATGGAATAAATAAGTCTCAGGAGTAAAAGGCCAGCATAAGGAATATAGTTAATGACATTGTAATAGTGACATATGGGGACAGGTGGGAGCAACACTCATGATGAACATGGCATAATGTATTAACTTGTCAAATTATGTTGTACACCTGAAACTAATGTAACACTGTGTCAATTATATTCAAATAAAATCTTTTTTGTATATGATTCTAACATTTTGTCAAGAAAAGTCAAGTAAAGGGACGCCTCGGTGGCTCAGGCAGTTAAGCGGCTACCTTCAGCTCAGGTCATGATCCCACAGTCCTAGGATTGAGACCTGCATCAGGCTCCCTGCTCAGTGGGGAGTCTGCTTCTCCCTCTGCCTGCCACTCCCCCTGCTTGTGCTCGCTCTCTCTCACTCTGACAAATAAATAAATAAAATCTTTAAAAAAAAAAAAGAAAAGTCAAGTAAAAACAAGATTTTAAAATGAAGACTAATAAAGGTTATAAAGTGCATTGCAGGCACAATATGTGTAAATATGACACATAACATATATTACAGGTAAAATAAAAGCATTTTATAAAACCAAGCATTAAGTGAGTGGAGAAATAAGCATTAGCGTATACTGAACGGGACTGTGAACTGGTAGAACATTTTTGAGGATTATTTAGTAAAAATATCTATTTAAAAATTACATATTGTATTTATTTCAGAAATTCTATGCCCAGAAATTTTCTTAATGGAATATTTTATAATTATACCAATACATGTGATATACAAAGTTGATCATTACTGTGTCATTAGCAATGGCAAAATTATAAGAAAATAAGTAACATAAAGCAAATATAAGTAAAATACAAGGGAAATAAGTAACATAAAATAAATTTGTAGGGAACTGTTTAAATAAATTTTAATTTATTCACACAAAGGAGTATAATATAGCCATGTAAAAAATGAAGCTGAACTATCTGTACTAAGAAAAAATCTTTAATATATATTATGAAGTTGAAAATAGCAAAGTTCAGAACAGTATTTTAGAGTGCTTCCATGTGTACCTTAAAAAACAATATATATTATAACTATTATAAAGTGGCATAGGCATGAAAATGTATTAGAGTGAGACAATTCTAAGTCTTTATATCTTATACCTCTTGAGTGGGCTATAATAGAAGTTACTGTCTGATATTTTCAATGTGTGTCTGTGTTGGATTTATTAAAAATTTTTAAATAACACCTTTATGTAATTATGGAACTTTGATTTTCAAAATAGTGTTTTATATGTATTAAAGAAATAGAGATTAATACACATACTAGAATACCCAGACATAGATAACTTCTACTTAGATCAGGTATTCTCAAATATTCTTGGTGAGAATAGCAAGGCTTTCTGGAGTGCAATTTGGCAGAATGAATCCAAAGCCTAAGAAATGTCTATACACTTTTGTCCAGTAAATTTATATCAAGAAATGAAATTTGGTAAATGATTAGATATTTGTACAATATTTGTGTGAATAAGTATTCATTTCAGTGTTACTCAAAAAAACTGAGAAATGAAAACAATTAAAATGTGTAATTAATTAAATTATGGAATATATCTATACTATTAATAATATAAGAAAACACACCTCATATAGTATTTTTAACAGTTGTATTGACACAAAATTCACATACCATAAAATTCACCCTTTTAAAATGTTCAATGGTTTTTAGTATATTCACCGAGTTGTGCAACCATCACCACAATCTCATTTGACATTGTGTCACCTCAAAAAGAAGTCTGTATCCATTAGCAATCATTCCCTACTCCAAGTCACCCATAGTACTAAAAAACCACTAAATTACTTTCTGTCTCTATAGATTTGACTATTTTGGACATTTCGTATCGATTAAATAATACCATTTGTGACCCTTGTGTCTGGCTTCTTTCACTTAGCATCATATTCTCACAATTGATCCATGTTGTAGCATGTATCAGTACTTTATTCCTTTCCATCACTGCATCATCTTCCACTGTGTGGACAGACCACTTTTTATTTGTTCATTCATCCACTGATAGACATTTGGGTTTTTCTACCTTTTTGCTATTATGAATAAACCTTCATGCACAAGCTTTTGTGTAGAAATATATTTTCACTTCTGTTGGGTTTATACCTAGGAGCAAAATTTCTGGGTCATACACTAACTCTGTGTTTCAAGTTTTCCATATCCTTGCCAATATTTGTTTTCTTTCTCATGCTCCTCCTCCCTCCTCCTCTTCTTCCTTCTTTCTTCTTCTCCTCCTCTTCTTCCTTCTTTCTTCTTCTTCTCCTTCTCTATCATTTAGTACCTCTCCCTCTTCCTCTCCTTCTCCTTCTTTTTTTTTTATCGTCATCCTAGTGGGTGTGAAGTGAATCTCACTGTGGTTTTGATTTGCATTTCTTTAATAAACTAATGATTGTTAAGCATATTTTCATGTGGTTATTGGTCATATATACGTCTTCTTTGGAGAAATGACTATTCACGCCCTTTGCCCATTTTTAAATTGGGTTGTCTTTTTTATTATTTAGTTTTAACAGTTTTTATACATTTTGGATATGAGTCTCCTTTCAGATATATGATTTTGCAGATATATTCTCCCATTCGGTGGACTCTTCTTACTCTCTTGATGGTATCATTTGTAGCACAGTTTTTAATTTTGATGATATCCAATCTATTTTTCTTTGCCACTTATGCTTTAGATATCATATCTAAGAAACCCTTGCCTAACCTAAGGTCAGAAAGATTTACTCCTGTTTTCTTCTAGGAGTTTTATAATTTTAGCTCTTACACTTAGATCTATGATCTAGTTTAAAGAATTTGGTATGTGCTTTGAAAAAGAGATTCAACTTTGTACTTTTGCATGTGGATATCCAGATGTACTGGCACTATTTGTTGAAAAGACTTATTTCTCCATTTTACTGTCTTGGTATCCTTGCCAAATATCAGTTAGCCATAAATATCATGGTTTATTTCTGGACCCTCAATTCTATTATGTTGATCTGTATGTCAATCCTAGGACAGGTTCCACATTGTCTTGATTATTATGGCTTTGCAGTAAGTTTGGAAATAGGGAAGTATAAATCCTCTAACTTTATTCTTCTTTATGATTTTTTTGGTCATTCTAGGTCCCCTGCATTTCCATATCAATTTTAAGATTAGCTTCTGAATTTCCACCATCAAAGCCACCTAGAATTTTATAGAAACTGTGTCGAATTTGTAGATGTATTTGGGAAGCTTTTTGCCATCTTAATAATGTCAATGTTTGGTTCCATGAACATGGGGTATATTTCCATTATTTAGAGCTTTAATTTCTCCCAACAATGTTTCGTAGGTTTCTGTGTATCAGTGTTACACTATTTTGTTAAATTTATTCCTAAAACTGTATTCTCTTGGATATTATTATAAATGGAACTGTTTTCTTTTCTTTTTTTTTTTTTAAGATTTTATTTATTTGAAAGAGAGTGAGTGAGCAAGAAAGTACAAGCAGGGGGAGAGGCAAAAGGGAGAGGGAGAAGCAGACTTCCCGCTGAGCAGGGAGCCCAATGCGGGGCTCAATCCCAGGACCCTGAGATCATGACCTGAGCCCAAAGCAGACGCTTAACCAACTGAGCCACCCAGGCGCTGCTGGAATTGTTTTTCTTAATTTCATTTTTGGGTTGTTCATTACTGATTTTTGTAACTACAATTGATTTTACAAATTAATCTTACATTCTACAAAGTTGCTCAACTTACCATCAGTTTTAATAGTTTGTGTGTGTGTGTGTGTGTGTGTTTGTGTGTGCCTGTGTGTGTGTGTGTGTATTCTTTAGGATTTTTAATATACAAGATCATGTCATCGGCAAATAGAAATACTGTGACTTCTTCCTTTCCAATCTTGATGCCCTTTTTAATTCTTTTTCTTGCTGAATTGTCCTGGCTAGAGCCATCAGTACAATGTGGAATAGAAGTGGGAAAAGCAGACAGCATTCAGTTTTTAACCATTAACTGTGGGGTTTTTGTAGATGGCCTTGAGGAAGATCCCTTCCACTTCTAGTTTTTTGTGTGTTTTTATCGTGAAAGGGTGTTGAATTTTGTCAAACGCTCTACTCTGCGCCCACCGAGTTGACCTCGTCTTTTCTCCTTTATTCTACTAAAATAGTGCATTACATAAATTGATTTCCAGATGTTAAATCAACTGGGCATTGCTCGGATAAATTCCACGTAGTCATAGTAAATAGTATTTTTTTATATATTGCTGGATTCAATTTGCTAGTATGTTGTTAATTTTTTAATCCATATTCATAAGATATGTTGGTCAGTAGTTTTATTTTTGTCTTATGCCCATGTATTGTTTTGGTATCAGAATAATACAGTCCCTTCTGTTATATATTTTTGTAGAAGAGTTTGTGAATGATTAGAACTAATTATTTAAATATTTGGTAGAATTTTAAAGGAAAGCCCTCTGGACCTGGTCCCAATTACTTGTTTTAAGTAATTCAGATTCTCCTATTTTTTCTTGAGTCAGTTTTGAATCAATAGTTTGTGTCTTTTTCGGAATTTATCCATTTTAGCTAATTATCCTAATTTGGAGGACATTTGTTTATTGTATTCCCTTAATACAATTTTTTTTATTTCTGTAAAGTCGGTAGAGATGACTCATGCTCCTTTCACTTATGATTTTAGTAATTTGAGTAATTCGAGTCTTCTATTGTTCTTCATCAGTCTAGTCAAGGATTTGTCAATTTTTTAAATCTTTTTTAAAGAACGAACACTTGGTTTCATTGATTTCATCTATTGTTTATCTATTTCTATTCTATATTTCATTTATACCTAATGTTTATTATTTCCTTTCTTCTATTTGCTTTGAGTTTAATTTGTTCTTTTCTGTTTTTTTAAGATAGAAGGTAAGATATTTTTTTATTTGAGATCTTTCTTCTTTAATATAGGCTTTTCCAGTTTTAAAGTTCCTTCTAAGCATGGCTTTAGCTACATCCCAAATATTTTGGTAGGATATGTTTTCATTTCATTCATCTCCATGTGTTTTCAAATATTCCTTTTGATTTCTTCTTTGATCCATCAATGATTTAGGAGCATGTTGTTTAATTTTTACATATTTGTGAAATTCTCAATTTTCCTTGTGTTATTGATTTCTGACTTAATTCCATTGTTTTCTGAGAACATGCCTTTTATGAGTGTCATCCTTTTAAATTTATTGAGGCCTGTGTATGACCTAACATATGGTCCACTATGGAGAATGTCCCATGTGTGCTTGAGAAGAATGTGTATTTTACTGTACTTGAATGGAGTGTTCAATAGATGTCTGTTAGGTCCAGTTGGTTGATAATGTTTTTCATGTGTACTCCATTCTTACTGATTTTCTACCTATTTGTTCTATCTGTAATTTAAAAGAGCAATGTTAAGAGAGAGGCTAATATATGGTATAGTAACAATAGGGGAACTATTTCAGATGACATAAGCATATACCCAATTTTGGGCTCTTTTTTTAAGAAAAAGGACCTTGGTAAAAAAAAAAAAAAAATTTATATTCAGACCTCAAGGAAAAATAGGCA
>NW_022589707.1:26693631-26751172 GCF_004348235.1 Phoca vitulina | reverse complement strand
AAAATATTAATTTGGCAATAGGTAATAACTTTATTGCTCTCTGATTAAAAGGGGGTACTGAAGTCTCCAACTATTACTGTTGAGTTGTCTCTTTTTCCTCTCTGTTCTGTCAGTCTTAGCTTCACGTATTTGGGGCTCTGTCATCCAGTGCATATATGGGTATAAGTGTTATAGCTTCCTGATAGATTGACACCTTTATCACTGTGAATTACTCCTATTTATCTCTATTAACATTAATTTTGGTTTTAAAGTCATTTTGTCTGATACTAGTGTAGGCCCCTCAGCTCTGTTATGGTTGTTGTTTGCATGGTATGTATGTTTTTTCGTCCTTTTACATTGACTCCATTTGTATTTTTGAAGCTAATATATCTCGTGGAGATAGAATGTAGTTAAGTGATGTTTTTGTTTTTAATCCAGACCGACCATTTCTGCCTTTCGACTGGATTGTTTAATGCATTTAATGTTATCGTACTTACGAATAAGATAATTTGGAATAAAATGTGTCAAAATGTCAATCACTGTTAATAACAATCTCAAGGTCTTTTTAATCATATCTATTTTACTTTAATGTTTTTTTCTAATTTCTATAAAATGAATATACATTATAATAAATAAGTGTGCTTTAACATGCAGATTCTAAGGTGGTGCATTCTTTTTCTTAAATGTCTTCTAAGTTTTCTCTGAATATTGCATTCTACTCACTTAACTTCAGGAATATTGGTAGAAGCTGCAATGTCTCTGGACCATAGTGGAATGTGCACAGGACACCACAAAAATGTCATCGATTGTAATCATCCCAAAGAATTTACTTTCCTAAAAGAGAACTGCTGTATCTTGTCAAGAAGAAAATGTTCTCCAAAGAATGTGATAATGAGAGAACAATCTCAATTGGAATAAGACACCCTCTCAAAGAAGGAGAATTTTGAAAATTTTTTCTTTTCATCCTTGAATTTTTAGTCATAAGGAGGACTTATTCATATAAAACAAAAATCAAAACATGTTGTGACAGTTGAGCTGGCATTCCCGTGGGTAAATGCCTAAGGTAATGCTAAGGAAACTGACCCAAACCACTTCACTGTGCCGCCCTCAGAGGCTCCCTTACTTCTGGTCCTGGGAAGACGAATAAATGCAACTGAACATCATACTCTAATAGGGGATAGAAGTATTTGAACTCCTCTATGTCCAATTTATTTTTTGAGTGACAACTTAGACCTTTACCTTTCATTCAACTTCCTTTCTTTGAGATTCCGGTACATTTTTATCTATACTGTTTTGATGTACTCTAAGGGCTTTTAAACAGGTCTTATTTGTGGGTGAAATTTAACTCATCATGTTTTCATTCATTCTTAAATACATTGCTGTAGTTGTGCTTCAACAAAAACAGGTTAATAACAATTAACTGCTTTAGTTATATTTCTTCCCTTTCTTGGTGTTTAATATGTAAAATCAGCTAAATAATAAACTAACCATGATACTCAGACTTCAAAATGAGAGCAATGTTAAGAGAGAGGCTAATATATGGTATAGTAACAATAGGGGAACTATTTCAGATGACATAAGCATATACCCAATTTTGGGCTCTTTTTTTAAGAAAAAGGACCTTGGTAAAAAAAAAAAAAAAAATTTATATTCAGACCTCAAGGAAAAATAGGCACCTCTAAAAAGAGAGTAAATGGAGGAAAAGTTAAGCATTCCACTTTCCAAAATATTAATTTGGCAATAGGTAATAACTTTATTGCTCTCTGATTATTGGCAAAGGAGGGATGTGCATGTTCTCCCTTTGAGCACTGTATTAATGAAATTGAAGGTTGTGTGCTTTATGCAATGTATGTTCTGCAACATTTTGAAAGCTTAGCTGGGAATCCCTGTGGTGCTGACTGAAGTGAAAAAGGAAGCAAAGTCTTCTCCAGTTTTTAAAAACCAGAAGTATTTTTCAGAAGTCGTGTATGAAATAAACTGCTTATGAGAAAATGACTGTAATGCTGCCTCAGTTTTCAGTGATAGAGGGATCTGTTTAAAACACTCTGACATAAAAAATAAATCAGCTTTAACTTCAATTATTAAGTGCTAAAGTAGCATTCTTTGATAGAACGGGGTGGGTTTCTGGCATTTCGATGATAAATATGTATGAAAAGAGTTGTGTCACCATGGAAACCAAAACCTCGCCATATTTTTTTAGACAAGGCAAATAGTATAATAGAAACTCAGGATCTCTAAAAACAACATTGACGACCAATCACCATTAGGGTAATTTTTTGTATTCTAAAGTTTTAGCATTCCTTAGTTTTAAGCCCTTCTGAAGAATACTTTGAAATTTTTATCATTTTTGAAATCTCAAGCATTTTAGTGAATACTTCTAAATAAGCAGTAAGGCAACTATCTTTTTGGTTACACTATTAACTGTGTTGTACAAACTTTGAACAGCATCCCTCTGAAAGAATCAAATGTGTATTTTTTTTTTTTTCGGAGTAACACAGCTTCTCTTATAGGCATTTAGGCAGATGCCCTTTATTTCTCTCTTTTGGTTTTTTTTTGCTTCCTATGAGTGAATTCTGGACTAGAAGTGATAAAGATACTATCTGAATCTAGTGTTTTTCCTGTGACAAATTTTACAAATACTTTCCGGAGTTTCTGATAGAGTAACCCCTGGCTCTTTCACTTGGGACAACCTCCTGCTAGGAGCCAATACATTTCATATTCCCTCTTTCCCTAAAAGTACAAAGTTCAATTATTTTTAATGACTTAATTTTAAGTATATGTATATTTAAATGAAGGTGATGGTAGGCAATTCAAATATACCTTCTGATGTAAGAGGCGCTATTGGTGACAGAAAAGAGTACTTGTCCAAGATATCCAGATGTCTAACCCTAGTTCTATTTTTTAAATAGCAATTTAGCCTTGGAAAGGTCATTTCATCTTTCTGAGCCTCGATTTCCATGTTCATAAAATGAGACCTGTTATATATGCACACAACCATGATTATTTTGAGGATCATAGTTTTCTTGAAAAATTCTTTAGGAACCATACACTGTATTTCAAACACAAGGCGAAAGTAAGTTTTATCGCACCTAAGAAAGAACCTAGGCTAAATCTTGTATAATACTAATATATGATAAACTAAGTTAAGGGTTTTTTTTAAAGATTTATTTATTTGAGAGAGAGAGACAGCACAAGCGGGAGGGGCAGAGGGAGAGAGAGAAACTCAAGCAGACTCTATACTGAGCACAGAGCCCAATGTGGGGCTCGATCTCACAACCCTGAGATTATGACCGGAGCCGAAACCAAGAGTCAGATGCTTAATGGACTGTGCCACCCAGGCGCCCCCTAAGTGAAGTTTATAACTCACACACTATGTCTAGCCTTTGTTTATGCAACACCAAAATATCCGGCTCAAAATGAAAATTCATCTAAGGTATATTTTCAAATAAAATTTCACCTGCTTACTTGTTTTCCGTATTTAATTTGTCAGCCATCAGAATTATTAGTAATTATATAGTTATCACTGAGTGGTTCAGTAGACAAATTTCAAAATTAAAATTATTGTGGTAAGCTCTTACCACAAGAGACATTGTCAGCTTTGATCTGTTTACCTGCCTGGGAACGATGCTTCTTCAGTGAGCAATAAGAAATATTTGATACAGCAGGACACTGAATTTTTTAAACATATACAAGAATTGCAATATCAGTGACAATGGACAACAATAAATATTCCAATCTTTTGCGTATCACTCTCCCAATGGGTTTCTCCTAAAGAGGTTCCCCCCCTTTCTCCAACATTATCCTCATTCTCTGAGATCCCCTAGTCCAGACTGCCGCACGCACAGGACCCCCAGAGTTGGTGCCACATATTTGGTTCCCTGCCCAGGACTGTTTTGTAAGTTACCTGACTTCTTGTGCGAGGATGCAAAGCCTCCGCAGCTCGAGGTGAACCCTTATATTCCAGAGGCACATGTCAGGGCTTTCCGCACACCCCCATGGTGTTAGGAATGCCGCCAGACTTCCATACTTAATGACACATTGAAGCACAGCAACAGACAATACATTGTTTACCTATTATGGCAACGGATTCTTTTTTTTTTTTCTGCATGAGGAACTTTTTCCCTACATAGCATTCAAAATAATTCCCTTATTATCATAGTACTAATTCTGTCTGAGTACTTGAAAAGCCTCAGTGTTAACATGGTTAAGAAAGACTAATTAGATTGGTTCACAATCTCAGTGACCACTAGAAAAATATTTGTGGAACAGACTGTGACAAGAAATATGCCCATCTCCAAATGGAATAACTAATATTAGTATAGTCATTTTTCATTTGCTCTTATTTATTGTGATGGGGAGTATATATTTAGTGATTTCCTTTTATTTGAAAGATTTATGCTTTTAAGTTCCTTACCTCTTTAAATAAGTCACAAAATTTCTGGTTTCATAGATATAACATATTTTCTGGAAAATAGACATTTATTTTCAAAATAAATTTTCCTCTATGTTTCCTAGGATCAGGACCTACTATAAGCGAAGCTGTGCATTATTAGAAATACTTGAAAATAAGAACTGATATAGGAAATTTCCTATGGAACGAACACATTAAGTTTTAAAAATTTATATCTATAACTATACATTTATACCTTTATATATTGTCCCTTATTATAAAAATTTAAATCTCAGCCATTTTTATGGCAAAAAAAAAGGAGCTGTTTGAGAACATTCATCCATTTTTACTATAACAGACTAAAATATTATGGTCGATTTACAGTATACACCAAAGTAAACATTCAGATAAAATAAAACCAAATCAACATCCTTTCCAAATCCAGATTATTTCCTACGTAATGCCTTACATCTTGAAATTTCTAATTATCAAGCCCCCCCCCTTTTTTTACTGATATCATCAAGTATCATATAGATATAACAGTTTCTTAGTTATTTCCTACAAAAAGCATCACTATCCAGTACTGCTCCCCTCACTTCTATAAATTAATATCCTACTGGGCAGGAAAGAGATCTATTTCTGCTTTTCTTCCCCTACAAGTACAGATTCTAAGGCTTTCTTTAAAAGTTACATGAAAATCTTTGGAGTCATATTCTTATGGACAAAAAACGCACTAACATTTTAGGTTTTAACAGACTGAAATATCAGAAAGTAAGAAAGGGTTAATAGCCAAAGTTCTTAAAGTTCACAGAAACCTATTTACTGACATTTTTTAGGTGATAACAATTAAGTAGTGTGGGACAGAGAAAATAGGAAGTCTTTTTTAAAGGAAAAACTGTTTTAGGTAAGTTGTTAAACTAAAAAGAAAACCTCATATACGTATGATAAAAAACCAATTAAATATTTTACCACAAAATGCCCTGATCCCCATCTCTTCCATTTAGCTATATCTTGTGTGTGCACAATTTATCACAAGGTAAAAGATAATAAATAGTGACTCAGTGAAAATCTATCGCAAGTAAAAATCTTTTCTTCTAAGAAAAACAGATACTCAAAATATACTATAATATTTTGGTACCTAAGTATGTCAACTACCTATAATCATTAATAGAAGAAAAAGTGACTTGAACTCTATTATTACTTATTTATCAGTTATCAGCGCTTTCTCTCAAAGTTGCATTTACCATATTACTTATCATTATTGTTGATTATTTAAGAAACTTGGAATCCAATTACCCAAATAGAGGTCTAGCTTTTGTACCGTACTTATTTGAAGAAAAACCCTGCAGAGTGAGATGAAAGCCAAACTAGTGTCAGGCAAATTATCTGAGGTATGAATTTAGACACACAAGATAGGTAAAATTTTTCTAAAGTGTCAACGATACAGCTTTGTCTCATTTTATTTAACCATTTAATAGCCATTAAAATGCTTTGAGAACAAGGTGGAAAGAGTAGCAGGGTGGGGAAAAATTATGTAAAGAGGGAAAGAAAACATAAGAACACTTAGGGTTTGAAGTTGAAAGGAAGGTATAGAAGAGGAATCTGAGGTCCTTGAAAATAAAGTTTTGCTCATTCCAAGGGCTTCCTAGATTTGACTGTCTCCTTCCTTCTCCTTTAAGTATCCAATTACCTGTCTTGACATTGCACATACCCGTTTACCTTCAACAAACGTGGCCTATCTCAACACGCATCGAGTACACAACCACAGGGGTACTCTCCTACGCGGGTCCACGTCAACCAATCATGCTGTGGCATTCTGAGTTGAAAACTGGAAAAAAGACGACTAACCAAAAAGTGACTCTCTGATGCCAGATCCACAGTGACCCAGGAAGAGAGGATCAGTATAAACAATAATACAATTTTAATGAAAACATTTTTATGAGAATTGAGCTATACATAGCTACCCTTGTGGTGAACACAGCACAATGTATAAACTTGTCAAATCACTCTGTTGGATACCTGAAACTAATGTAACATTGTGTATCTGGTATACTCAAAAAAAAAAAAGGATTGAGCTATAAAACTCTCTGGCTGTTTGGTAACATCTACTGAATACCATGCTTGCAATTTTTAAAAATTATTATTTGCATATTTGAAACCAACATGTTACATTCCATTTTTTTAGTGTTTTTTTTTTTTTTTTTCAGATATCTTTTTCCTCATTTATAAAACTTTCTAGGACACAAAATGCAACTTGTCAATGATTCTGGCCTGGCCAGTCCTCCTCCACGCTCCCAGATGACACACTGTTCTGATTAGGCCCCGTAACACGCGACTCAGTACGTGGACGTGTTTCCACTCATGAGGGCAGCCGAGGCGCAAGCCACCGTGCTGAGTCCAATATTCATATTTATTTATGTCAAAACTTTGTTGTAAACAAAGCCAAACGAAATGATATATCAGATGGCTCCTGACAAAGACGTTTTAAAAACTACTCACTTGTACTTTAAAGGAAAAACAATCACATAAATATGTCAGAGTCCTATGAAAATAAAGTGGGCCCTTTTAAAAGCCAAATAAAGCCGACGACCTTCCAGGATGTGTCTCCTGTACCATTTCAGTTATCTGCCGAAACGAAAGAACTATCAACAACACGGTTTGAACGTTTGCTTCAGAGAAGCAATCTTTCTCCATTAAGGAAAACTCCTTTAAAGAAAGAAAAGCCGATTGTTTTTTAAGTTCACCCAAGTCAGAGCTCAACCCGAGCGCCCTGTTGCTCTTTCAGGCACAACCTTGTGCACGATCTAATTGGTGAGCCGCCGTTGCACAGGTAGGGAAATGTGCTATTTTACCTTAACAACCAGCTGTAAAACACTCCATCTAGGGAAACACTTGTTAAAAGCTTAATGGTCAGAGAAAAAAAAAAAACATGCAAATTTCCAAGAGGAAAACAAGAGCCTATTTCAGGGTTTGTCTCATAAATTGTGCCCACACCCTGCTTGGCCACACAGGGAGAAGGCTCAGCTTTTGCTTAGACAATAAACCCAATCTTCTCAGTGGAAGGAGAACACACTTGATCCCTATCATCTTGGCATTTTTATCTCTGACTGGGGATTACTACAATCTATAATTTAATGCTGGGAGGGAATACCTGAATAGTTTTATTCCCATGGTGGACTAAAAAAAAAAAAAAAGAAGAACTAATCTATATATATACATATGAATTAAGAAGCATATTTTTTAAAAAAAAAAATCACTAAAATGAATTTACATTGTCTTCCAAATGGTTTTCACTGACCTCAGGAAACGCATCCAGGGTTGAAAGTGGATGTGGGAACAAAAGCTAAGCAAATAACTTTCTAAAATGTCACTGGAGATAAAAAGGAGAAAAAGGGTTTTTTAAAAAAAGGATTAAAAGACAGAGGGAGAACTAATGAAAGGGGGAAAAATGAGAAAAACTTTTTGGGGGTTCTGGGTTGTTTCCCCCTCACTCCAAAATATATTAAAAGTAAAGCCTTCTAGGTATTAAGACTGCACACAAGTCTGAACCAATCTAACTCAAACATATTGCATTCCTTTATAATTCCCTGGTAACTAATAGAATAAACACATTATTTTTTACCTAAAGGGTTACTAAGAAAGAAGGCGTAATGACTTTTTGAAGTCTGGAAACTGCATAGAATACTTTTTTTCCAGAATATGCTCAACATCAGAACGTCAATAATTTGTCTGAATAAAGATGATGTGATAAACACACAGAATTGTAGTTATCAACTACCCTGTTTACGTAAGTATGTAGGAAAAAGATCTCATGAAGATGCAATATTACATTTTTTTCAAGGAAAAGCCAGCTTTGTTCCTTATCTCTAATTTCCCTTGTAGAGAATTTTAGTTTCCATATTTTAATGACATTTTGCCATCCTTTTTTCAAAAGTGTACTTTGAAATGCACAAGTTTGACTATGGACTAATTTCAGCAACCTACTGCCTTAGAAAGAAAGAAAGAAAGGAAGAAAAAAACCTACCACTTAACCAA
The DNA here is from genome assembly GCF_004348235.1 of Phoca vitulina. Classification (NCBI taxonomy): domain Eukaryota; kingdom Metazoa; phylum Chordata; class Mammalia; order Carnivora; family Phocidae; genus Phoca; species Phoca vitulina. The sequence goes on along the minus strand of NW_022589707.1, from coordinate 26,742,768 downwards.
AACCTTTATTCATTGCTCTCATTTGGATGATTTTGTTGTTGCTCCAATTGGGTATGGCTGACTGGGTCAATCTACCCTCTTATTAATTAGAATATCCCAGATTAAATAAAAAATAATAAGAACTGCCTGAAACCAGAGATAATAGTTCATAACTTAGGAACAGAAACATGAAGGAAACATACCTTTAGGGGCATAGTGTCCTCTGATAGATAAAAAAAACCTCCTGCGCTGAATGCCTATCCTGAAAAACCATCTTTCTTAAAGATAGTGCTTATTTTACATTCCATTAAAATGAGCCAATTAATATTCAAAAAAATATTTTTTTTTCCATAATAACACACTGTTAACGTGTCCTTAACTCTCAAAGCTGTTAGTCTATATATCACTGTGGTGTATTCAACTGTCTATGATGCTACCAAGCTGCTGTTTGTTTTTAAACAATTGGGTCTCTTTCTCGACCATATTCTCAGAACAACCCAGTCGTCTGGGGTCCGACGGTAGTCACTAACCTCCTTGAACAGTCTCTTCAACTGTAAAGTGAAAAAACGGATCTCTCAGACTCCTTCCAGGACGGAAATCCCAGGAGTCTGTCAGGTCTGTGCGGTCATTCCTGCCATGTGAACAGCCCAGCCAGCTCCCGGCATGTGCTTTCTCGGCGGTGGGGGGCGCCGTTGGGGGGTGCCGGTCACTCATGCACACGGGCCCCAAAACCCTGTCAAAATGCCTGCTTCTTCTAGTCGCTCGAGTTTAAAAATGTGCCAATCTCGTATTTAATTCCATGGCTGGGTGGTGGTGGTTGTTGTTACTCGGCCAGTAATTCAGTGACAGTAGAAGCGGCTGCAGGTGGGGATTTAGCCTCTGTCACCAAATACACGGATATGTTTGAGTGGGTGTCGAAAGCAAGCAGGTACCTAACTGCTTAATAAATTACGGCTGGAGGAAGAGGTATTGGGTAAACCCTTTGGGTAGCAGACTACAATTTCAATAATGTAAATAATGCATTATCTATTTTCTGCTTCTGTTCTAGGACAGTTTCTGATTCTCAAAACTGTTGTCTGACAGGTCTGTGTTCTCCTGGCCAGGTGGTGGTACATTTTTCAGCTTGTCAAATTTCCTTGCGCCCTTTTTCATTATACAGTATTGCTCTGTGCTGAGCCACTGTATCCGTTCATGCAGACAAACTCTACCTTCAGTATAACACTAAAATTGATTTGCTAGGCGCTCCTTTGCTTCTTCACATTTCACATCTTCCCACTGAATTTTTTGTGTCAGGAGCACAGCACTGTCTTTCTACTTCCAGCCTCAGAAATCTGCACACTCTTTGGGTTTGCTGAATATTTAAATGGCTTTGTGACTGATGTCAGTGTGTTTTTTTATTCTATAGTTCTTTGTTCAATGCAATTTTCCTTGAGAGTAGTCAGTGCTTGTTTTCATTTCAGATTCCTTTCTATTTGAACATTATTGAAACTTACTGGTCTTTTTGCATTAGTTAATGGTAGGGGACTTTTTGGTAAAAATGTAGTTCCTAATTAGTATTTCCCCAGAAAACATCTTTTAAAAACAACAAAAACCTCCATAATATGGATTTTTTTGAAGTTAATCGCTTATTTTCTGTAAAAAGAATATACAAGGAATCAGCAAAAATTAAATATCCCTACACAAATAAGAAAGCATGCTTTTTTTTTTTGTGCCGACGTGGAAGTAATGAATGTAAAATGATTTCAGGCTTGCGATTTTATGATCTAAGCTGGCACCAGATCTTACATGTTCTTAGGAGAATTCCAAGCCTGACTGTTTAGGCTCATTGATAAGGCATATTTACTGTAGCATATTGTTTGAACCGGTCAAATTTTGAGACTTCTGTAGGCGTAGGTGAAAGTTCCAACCTCAAAGTGTAGCCAATTGTGTAATAAAATACCCAAGATGATTCATTCAGTCCACCTAATATCTACCCATCAAGGAAGAGAACAAGCTAAGGAGGTATTATATCTTTCTCTAGCATAACATGTTAAGTGCAGCATTCCAATCTAAAAGGTAGAATTGTGCCTTTGAGTAAAATAATGATTCCCAACAAAAGGAAAGCTGTTACGAGAGAGACCTCTAGTGGAAAAAAATGCAAGTGCCTTGGAGAAGGGTTTTATTGTTTATGGTTCATCTGAAAAAAACGGAACTTGCATCTGCTGTTCAAGGCAGTGTCCACAAAACAGCAAACTGCATTCCTCCTTAAGGCTTAGGACCTGCGATCTGTTCAAGCAAATAATGCCTTTCAGAGTGGAGCAATGCAGTGATTGAGGGAGACTTAACTTCTTAGACCTAAGATTTTGAAAAACAACTTACAGGTATCTCTGCAGAAAGACAAGATTTGTGAGTGGGCAACCAGAATTTGGAGACACTGCAGGATCTAGGAACTGTGGCTTTATTTGTTTGCTTGATTCATACTTTATTTGTAAGTAATATTTTGACATATAAAAAATATCAAAGCACTTTGCTATGTGTGGACGGCGAGGTGGGGTTTGGGGGATTTTCCAGTTTTTCACAAATCATAACTTTTAACAATAAATAACTGAAAGTTAGTTTTTAGGAAAAAGTCAAAGGTCGGTCATATGCAGAGTAGGGAGGGACCCAAGTGCTGGTTATTTGAAGAAAATAGTTGCCTCTAGATTAGAGTATCTCATTCAACTAATTTAATGCTCCTTACTCTTTTTTTTTTTTTTTTAAAGATTTTATTTATTTGACAGAGAGAGACACAGCGAGAGAGAGAACACAAGCAGGGGGAGTGGGAGAGGGAGAACAGGCTTCCCGCAGAGCAGGGAGCCCGACGTGGGGCTCGATTCCAGGACCCTGGGATCACGACCTGAGCCGAAGGCAGACGCTTAACGACTGAGTCACCCAGGCGCCCCTAATGCTCCTTACTCTTAAGATTATTTTTCCTCTGTTCTCCACACAATTGCACTTAATTCACCCTCTGATGTATAACTAATTTGACTACTTACAAAAATGTTCTATTTTAAGCAATATTAATGATAAATATAAAAATTAGGTTGTGTTTTCTGCTTAGAGATACAGCACTAAATCCCAGAGAAGTTTGGGTCTACTCACTGTGGTTACCAACTGGGTGGTAATAGAACTTCTAATTTAAATTGGGACATCCTCTTTAGTTCAGGGAGACACTTTGACCCAGAGCTACAGAATTTAAGAAAGTGCTCCAAGAATAAGGGAGAAAGTGAAAGAAGTTGATAATCCAATGGTGTAGTTTTAACTCAGCACTGAAATATTGTCACAGTTTTTAAGAAAAGTATTATAGCTGTGGAAACCAGTTGCATATAGTAACAATTTCTGAAATTCTCTTCTGTGGTAATGATAATTGTTACATATACCTTTTAAAAAATTAACCACAATAGAGATTTAGTTTTTATTATTGTTCAGATGTTCATCCAAATTGGTTAGGAGTATTTCCTGTGGCTATTTTTATTTTCAGTGTCAGCTCCTAGCTTTCTTCACTAGCTTTAATTCTGCTTATTGTCTTTAATAAAACCCTCTTCAATTTTTCCTCAGGACGATGAAATTTTAGAGCCTGTTTTTGAGGCAGGTAATTCACAGCCCTTATAGTCCTCATACTAATACATCTCAGTTAATACTGAAGAGGATCTATCTTCCCATTCTTACCAAAGTCTGAACATCCCATAAAACAGGGCATCATAATTCCGAGGAAGCGTGGGCCATGAATCTCTTCAAATTTGGGTTGGTGGCTGGCAGCCAGCTAAATGAAAATCGGAAGTGGTGTGGGATGGGGGGCGGGGGGAACAAGGGAGGGTATTGCTAGAGAGTGTCACACAAATGTCATTTCCATGACTTTGTTTCCAGTTTAGAATGGAGCTTGAAAGAAAAATAGCATCAAAATTGGGAGGCTTTGAGTGAGATTTTTTTTGTTTATATTTAAAAATCATTCTAATGCCTAAAAGAAAAATTGGAAAGATAGAAAAGCATAAAGCAACATATTTATTATATGGCCTCCTTCCAGATTCTTCTTTAAAATAAAAGGAACCACATTCTTAGGTTTTCATGTCTTCTTTAAATAAAACTTGCACATTTCAGTTTGTAACTATTTCCCCTAACAATATTGAACCCTGTCTCTATAAGCATATGCACTTCTTAAATGGTTTCCTTGCACTCTTTCTGCTCTTCATAGGTCTCCCCATTCATGCTCTACAAAAAATTAAGTTCCGTAAGCATCTTAGGATGTTTTGAGAAAGAGTTAGATGGAAACAAAAGTCTTCAGAGTGGGCCAGAATTCTCAGTGGAAAAGTCACAATCGGGTCTGACCAAAAGGCTGAAATGCAAACAGCATCCCACTCAGCACCTTGGGCACACACATACACACACACACGCACACGCACACACACGCACGCACACATACACACGCACACATACGCACGCACACGCACACGCACACACACGCACACGCGCACACATACACATGCACACACAGCAAGAGGAAAGAACTCTGCAAATATAATGTCATTCCTATTTTAGGTATGTTGCAGACCCCTGTCTTAATTGTTGAACATCTATACATCAACTACCACCCATTTTGCTTCTCTTTTGCATGCTAATCATGGGGATAAAATAGTGAGGAAATAAAGAAAGGGAGGAAGAAAGAGAGTAAGAGTACTTTCTGCACTAAATGTGTGCATTATTTTTAATTTCACTTCTAGTTTGGGGCTGTGTTTTTAAATACTCTTCTTTCAAGCTGCAAGAAATTAATTCAAAATTTATCATTTCCCACCATTCGGTGTCATTCTAACCCTTATTCCCATTCCAACAGCATGAACCACCAAATCGGCACAAGATGTACTATTAGGAAAAGCATTCTGGCAAAAAACCAAACATGCACCAGTGGACCAGTGAGTGTTCTTAATTTCTGCAACACTGGATTATTGTCTCTGCTCTGCCAGTAAATAGGTCACCTTAGTAGGTCCCTAACTCTGTTGCGCTTTGTTTTCTCTACCTGCAATGCGTAGATATCACTATTTCCCCATCCAAATGTTGCTATAAAGATAAAATGCTTTAAAGAAATACAAAGTAACATTATGCATAGGAAAATGAAGACAGTATCTGTAGGATACGTTAGAAGAATTCTGCTTAACAGATTTGATGACCATACTTGAAATCCCCCTCGCTTCAATCCTGCATTCATTGTTTTGAGATCTTACTATAGCCACACGACTGAAGTAAATTATGGGTGAGACTAAGCCCAACTTTGAATTGACCTGTGGTGTTTCCTTCCCTTTGCCAATAAAGCAGCTGTGGCCAATTAGTGTTTGACACTATCTTCCAGCCGATAAGTGATTTCAGGTTCCAGGTGCAAGTGCACCAAAGAGGGCTAGAGTGGCTAATCCCTGGTTGTTCTAGGTTTTTCATCCTCATGGAATTTCAGAGGGGAAAAAGGGCATGTGAGGTCATCTGGTCCCATCCTTACAACAGGAATTATTTAAGTACTTACTAAGTAAGCAGAGCTTTCTCTGGTTAGTCAACAAAAACATTTCTGATAGGAAATATCCTTGAGATGTAAGTTATTATAACCAACATCTTAATTCAACATTTTTTCACTAGAGTGAAACATTAGGCTTACTTTCCCTTCCTCATGAGAAATCACCAAGTTCAGTCATCATGGATTTTCTGGAAGTCCACTGTTCCTACATCAAATATAGGGGAATAGGAAATGGGTGTGTTCACCTATCATCTCTAAAAGGGCATCTGTATAATTTGGGTTTATTTTCCTCACTAGATATGTTATCTAAAGTACCTCTCCCAAATCTAAAAACTCTGGTTTTATTTTTCTTTGCTCATACAGTAAAATTCACAGGAATTTAAAAGTAGCATATATCAGTGTGAACTTGAATTTGTTCTGGCATATTGTTCTGCAGATGTTTGCACACAAAAAGAAGGAATGGAGAAATTACCAGATCGCTGATTACCCTCATGCTGCTAAGGTTGTATGGGTATAATTTTAAATTGTGTCAGAGTATATGGCACATATATCTTTCTCCTCTCCTAAATTTTAAGTTTTTGGAGGACAGGGATTATATTAATCCTTGTAGCTCTAGTATCCTGAATCAATTCATTTGTGGATATATTCAACATTTATTGAGCACCTGCTACGTGCCAGGACTAGTGTTCAGTGTAGAAATTTTTATGAAAATGATCCTAGTGCTACCACAGCTCACATTCTAAGGGAAATAAATAATTATATGATTTTTAGTAACGATACAGATTGAAAAACACATCTACTTCTGTGAAATCCTTTGAACCTAACAACCATGTGAGGTTGGTATAATTAGCTTCATTTTTACAGATGAGGAAAGTGAGTTTCACAGAGGTTAATTGTGTTGCTTCAGGTCACTCAGCTAATCAATGGCCAATCATGGGCTCCAGGCTTCTTATTCCAAATCCTGTGAATGCTTGATAAATACTACTAATAATCCAACACTATAAGCTTGTATTAATTGCATTAATATTGTTGGATTACGAGTTGTCTTGCTTCTTCTGATCGAGTGAAAATATTTATAAAACATCTTCCTAAACATCTGTCTCAAATCCATTCCATAAGTAAATTACATGGAATCAAAACTGAAACTCCTCATCTGACCAGATGAATTGTGAACATAGAATCCTTCAAAATAAATCAAAATATTCACATACCCTTAAAAATTTAGTACCGCAAGTCTGATTCAGTCCATTTCAACAGCCAAAAAACTGCTTTTGTGCATAAGGCATTGCATGCAATAGAAGGATACATTCGTACTTGCCTTCATGGTTCCAGTTCAAAGAATTACTGTGCCAGAAGTTGTTTCCTCTGTTACTCTGTTACAGGTCCAGGAAAATCTGATTCTTGTTAGTATCACTTCCTATGCACAGGAAAAGTAGGAGAATGCTGCTTTGATTCAATCCAGTGTATACATAGCACTGTGCTTGCCAGCCTGGATTTGTATTTAAAAGAGAAAAAAGAATAATGTTACTCAAAAAAAAAAAAAAAAAAAAAAAAAGTCTGTGTGTTGAAAACAGAGAGGGGGGGGGGGGGGGGGGGTGGGTAGGTGATGATGGCATCCTGTGTGTACTAAAGAAATGTTATAAAGAATCATTTAAGACAATCAGACTATATGATACCCATGTTAGGGTAAACATAGATCAAACCAAATAAACGTTGCATGAGGAATTATCAATTAGGGAATCATTTAAACAATGTTAAATATCGTAAATGTCAATATGACACGTCTTGGGGCGCTGGGGTGGCTCAGTTGGTGAAGCATCTGCTTTCAGCTCGGGGTCCTGGGATCAAGCCTCGCATCGGGCTCCTTGTTCAGTGGGGAAACTGCTTCTCCCTTTCATCCCCGCCTATGCTCTCTCCCGTTATCTCTGTCTCTCTCTCTCAAATAAATAAATAAAATCTTTAAAAAAATATGACATGTCTTGATTGGTAATAGATGTAGAAATTTCTGTGGATCTCATCTTGACTTTGGGTCTTTTTTATTCTCAAGTATAACCACACAGTAAACAAGGGCTCCTCTGGCCCATATTTGAATCATAAGCTTCCCCTTCTGCTTTTTTCTTTTAAATTTTCCCAAACCAAGATTTGGGATAAAATAGTATTTAAGATGATTGAAAACACTGTGTCATGGGAGTATTTGAGTATCTTAGAATGAAGACTAACTAGCTGAAGATCACAAAGCAAATATAATTCTGCTGCTATGTATTCTGTTCATTCATTCATCGATTTTTTTTTTTTTAATTTAACACTTACCCTGGGGTTCTAAAATTGACGAAGCCTAGTTCTTTCCCTGTAGAAATCCACATCTTAGTGAGGTAAGAAAGACAAATGAAATGATCTCTTTCAGTGAAAGTGTATCAGTTAATATTGAAGAGAGAGTCAAAATGAAGATGAAGAAGGTCAAGTCACTGGAGGAGGGTACAATGTTAAGATGATTATCAGGCCTTTAAAGGAGATGCTCCATGGCTCATCTTCATGCCTTGCAGTGTCTAGAAGAGTTGCTGATACATGGAAGACAATAAATGTTGAATGATAAGTGAATGAATGAATGAATGAGTGAGTGAAATAAAAATTACAGGTCAAATTCTCAAAGAATCCCAAAAAGTGAGTTTTCTTGGGTTCCGTGAATAAATAAATGTTAAGCTAATGGTGAAGGAATGATATTAATACTGCAGGTCTGATACTCGAAATATCTAGAAAAGGCCCGTTTTCTTGGCTCCATAGCTGGACCCCACAGTGCATTGCTTTTTCCACCCAACAACCTAATCATTTCGTAAGATGGACTGGGTGAGAAAGGAGATAAGTTGACCACGTGACGGGTTAAGGCATGCCTTGGTTTTCACAGGGGCCTAGCCTCCCCAATACAGTCCACCTAGTGTCAATATAATGTTTTGGTTTTAGGGCTCCTAGTGAGCTCTGAGGGGTTTTTTTCATCCGTATACTGAAAACATCATCTGTTTTAGTGTTCTGCGTATGATATCACTCTGACATACTGTAAACATGATAGCGTATTTTATGGCACTGGAAAAATAAGCAAGAAAAGGAAATATCCTTTCTCCATGCTTTGGTCAAATCTATTTTATATTTAACTAAACTTAGCACACATACGGTTTCCAGAAATGTTTAGAAATGAACTTACTACTTTGAGTAAATTTGACTAATGAATGCAACTATTCATAGAAAAACTTAGAGATTCCTTGAAAATGTATTATTTCCTGTTTCAAAGATATATTAGCTCCTCTACAAAAATGTCTTCACTAGAATTCTAGTTCTAAGTCACTAAATACTGGAAGACTGTGGCTCACTTTCAAGCTCTCTGAATGCAAATGAAGGACTGCATTCTGAAGGTTTCGGTGATTTTTAAGTTGGTTTTTTTTTTTCTCCCCTCCCCTAGCATAATCACGGCCATGGACTTGGTCTCATTTTCAATGAACAGCCATTAGGAAGAGAAGTGAGAATAGCGTGGAAGGAATTAAATTCAAGTAGAGGACATATGGAGAAAAGAGGGATAAGAATCAAACAGAACCAAAACATTGAAAATGCGTCAGCTGTCAGCTTCCTCTCTAGCAGAAGGTCAAAGGTCCTATTGGGTCCAAGCTCCTAATACTGTCCTGATGGTTTTGGAGGCAGACTTTACACTTGATATTTGAAAGTGCAATAGGGCAGGTGGCTAATCATGTAGGTTATTCAAAATTATACAGAAAAGTAGTATTTAGTCATTTCCTCAAGTCTTTTTCAAAAGTTCAGATTACAACATTCGAGTTTTGCTTCAAATTATTTCCTGACTTTCAGTTTCCCTGAAAACAGGCAATTGAAAACATTCACCGAGATGTGTGGCTTAAATACAGAGCCCCAGCTTATCCTGTTAATGTAAGTCATCTCAACAGTAAAGATGAAGAATGAAAATTGTTTTTCATTAGGTTTTAATTTGTGATTCATTGTAGATATGTTAAAAGGATAAGCATTTGGTTGACTCGTTTTTTAAAGGTTAAGGAAAAGAGAATATATAATTAAGTTCAACTAGTCCAGTATTCCTGAAAGATTTTAAAAATCAAGGTCATAGATTGACAAGTTAAAAAGTGACATAAGAGAAAAAAAAATTCTACTGCCTAGAAAAGTTTTCCTTTTTGTTTTGTTTTGTTCTAGCATTGACTCGGGATGTTTAAAATAATCTTGAGCTACTTCGGCAGCTATTTGTCAATGCATTTTATGCCTTTTGTTAGCTATAATCTTAGTCATTTTAGTACATGGAGCCCTAATCTTCAAGTCTGTCGGTCCCATTTTGCATTACAAATCATTTGTAGTTTTATAACTGTCATTTCCAAGGACATCTGGAAAAGATGGATTTATGAAAGGTTACCATGCATTCTAAGAAGGCCGAGAATTAGCATGACTTTGTAAAGGCTCTTATAAATTGAGCAGCCCCCATCACTGGCAATAAGGTGTTTTTTTGCTTTTGTCAAGTATCTTTATTTAAATATTGAGGAAGAGGTATGACCTTTGGCCTTGGAGATCCCTGTGACAGGGCAATGGTCCAACGTATTAGCTGTCAATGGAGTGCTGTGGCCTGCCTCTCTCAAGGCCCTCTGTTTGTGGACAGTGTTATAATAACCCTTCCATTAGGCATCCCCAAGGCAAATAACCTTAGCGTTAACAGAGTCAGTTTAAAATTCCTTAGAGTAACATTAAGACACTATCTGGTTTGTGTCAGTTTCAGATCAACTATTCCCTGCATAGGTTCAATTCTGGAAATTTTAAGTAGCCACAGTTATTTAAGAATTATTTCATATATGCCTGCAGGTAAATATTAGACACATAGAATGGAGAAATAACCTCATCTACTTCTCTGATTTCTTAACCAGCCTCTTCAGAGATTAACTGAATCCAAATGGGCTTGAGAATCTATTTTTTTAAATGACTCCTGTTCATCTGTATACATGTCTTTTGTTGATAGAATTTCAGAGTTGCTGGTTATGGTTTAAACAGGATTTAGAGACATCAAGTCACAAATGGAAGAGACAAGATAGATTCATTTGGAAGCAGGAGTACCTCCCCATATACATGCAAGGGTAACTAATGGTTATAGATGAAAAGTGTGTTTGTTTGGTTTTGTTTTGTCTTTTCACTTGGATTTTGTCTGCCTCTTACACTATTTTACTCCCAGGTAAATGAATCTGGTTATGCTCAGATGAAATGCTTGCATTTTCATCACAAATTATTACTGTTTTTATCTCTAACTACTTACTAGGCTCAGATTTTGTGGGGAAATCTGAGGTCAAAAGACATCTTTTTCTGCAAAAATTCAAGGTCAAGCTACCCTAAAGTGCTTTTAAAAAATCACAGTTGTCATCATAAGTCTTAAAATAAATCACTGAAGATGATATGAAACTTCAAGTATTTAGGCCATGAAATGAATTCAGTGTCTCTTCCGAATCCAACTTTTGTGTTTGGTATAGTGTGGCTTCACTTGTTAAAACAGATCATCGAAATTAAAAAATAAACAAACTTATTGGTGACTGTAGATGGGTTCTCAAGTGCAACTTTCATTGTTTTGTATTATCAGTTACATACAAATAAATTAATTTAATTTATAAATTTCATTTTTTTTATAACTAATGGAAATGTCAACAAATGTTTGTAGAGTGCCTAACAATATATACATACACATTGGGATAATCATGCACCCCTTTCGATATTCTTTCCATTCTTAAAAATCCAGCCAATTTTTAAAATAAGAGTAATTTTAGGAGGATTAATTATATGGTTAGTATTTGCCTTTACTTATCGATGCCAAAGACATTAAAGTATAAATAATTGTTGGTTGAATTAGGTTTTTGTCCCACATTAGGTTAACTGCCATAGGAAAGGGAAAAAAAGGTGAAATGATATCATGTCTAAAACCCCCGTGCTCATAAACAACACTTAGCTTTTGATTTACAGTGAAATCACAATTCTCCATTTCTTATTCTGTCTCTGACATTGCATGTGAGACCATAGGGCAATACATGCCCTACGACATAATATAGGATGTAATTTAAAGGGTTCTATTGACACTGTAAATCACAAGTAGTTCTGCTGAAGCAGTTTATGAATGGCAGTAAAACACTAAGACTGGATAATATCATTAGAATTATGTACCACATACAGGTATTATTATTTGTAATTGGGGATAAAGCATTACAAAACACATATACGGAAATGTTGTTTTTCATGGTATTTACTAGTTTCTTTTACATAAGATAAGCTTTTGGATAAAATAAAAACCCCAAAGCTGTAGAATATCTGTCATTCTGGAGAAAGCATTTGTTCCCTCTCAGAGTAGGCCATAATAGTCAGAACATATTCTGACAGGTCATACATAACCCAACTGCTAGAAGCACAAAAGACCATCTGCATATGGACTGACAGAAAACTTGATAAGGTTCATTAGTACACAATCAAAGAGACATAACACCACAATGACCATGACAGGGTGATGCTCCAAAAACGAGGTGAAGAGTCTAAAAGGTCTGTTAGTGCTCTCTATAAGAAAATTACAATTATGATGGACTTATTTTTTTCATTGAACTGACTGGTTTTGGTAGACACATAGTCGTTGTCAGCCCCCAAACGATCTGTATTTACAAGTTTCTTTTCTGGGAAGATGGAAGGACAATGGCAGTTCTTCAAATATTCTGGGCACATCTTTGATGATGCGGAGGAATTCCAGTCTTCTATCCTGTTTAGGTATATCCTTCTGTTATTATGAGTAAATTGTCCTAGTGGATGTGTCTCTGTGGCTAAACCAGATGGCCTGGATGGATGCCAAACAATTCTTCCATCTGCTATTTTAATTTTTTTTCCTCAAAGAAACTAAAATAACATATAGTGGGATATCATAAGTAATTTTAGAATATTCTAGTTAGGTCTTTGGGTTCTTCAGACTACTTTCCCCAAATGGGGTCAATCCCAAGCAATATTCTAAAATAGATTAAGACTCAAATATTTCCTACCTTTCTTACCCAGGCCTTGATCAGCATGGCCATCAACCCCCAAGTTTACCCCAAGTTTCCCAAGAATCAAATAGGGCACTTCTGAATTATTCATCTGGATTATCACCAGTCAGAGTTATGTCCCATCATTTTAGACTTGTTCCTGCCATATTTCCCTTTCCACAAAAATAAATTTATTCTAACCTTATTCCTTTAGGACAAAGTTAATAATTAATTATCTAATGAACTATCTGCATTCATTTGTAAAGGCAGAGATTGCTGTATATAGATTATTTTCAAGTGACTTTCTGGGAAAAACTCAAGTCAGTTAATCCAAGGATTAAATATAAAGGCAAGTAGAATGGGCAACTGATACTGTGGCAAGCCAGGGTTAGCACTTAATTTGAATTGGTTGGGCATTGAGGTATATTCATCCTGTGTGTGTATACACACACACACACACACACACATATCCATATAAATACAAATAAACATGTATATGTATATATAATTTATCCACAAATCTTAATGTCACTCAGATGAAAGGATTTTCATAACCACTGCTTTGCAGAGGCATGAAACATATCAGAAGACTTAATGAAAATTCAGAACCCTGTAATATGACTGAGAGCAAGTTTTTGTGAATCAGACTACCTGGGTTCCAATCCTCACTAGATGTATGACTTTGGTCAAGTTTCTTAGCATCTCCATGTCTAAATATCCTCATAGGGTAATTAAGAAGATTTAGTAATTTAATTTATATTAAATGCCCACAGCAATGACTACCCAGTGAAAAGCATAATATGTATATTTGTCATTAATACAGTAAATTGTTCTTGAAGAAAGAGCTTATTTAGCCATATCCTCAAATATGTACACAAATGTTTACATAGTAAATTCTGAATTATTGAAATGTTGGTTTTGATTGCTATCCATTTTTTTATAAATGTATTCATTCAACAGATTTTTTAAACACCCACCTGCTATGAATTAAGCTCGATGCTGTGAAATACGCATAAAGTTTTAAAAGATTCTTTTTCTCAACAAACTTAAATTCTGTTACCCATTGAATCATAATATATACATAAGTAGTCATAATCAAAGATGGAAAGGGATAAGGCCATAAAGAAGGTAGAGATAATGTGCTATGACACTTCAGACATGGTAAAAATAACTTCCAGCTACAGGTTCTATGGAAAGTTTCTGGGAGAAGATAAAATTTGAACTGATCCATGAAGATTAATCAGCATGCGGAGATAAAAATGATGACCATTCTGGAGGAGCTTATGCAAGGCGCAAGGGCAGGAAAGTGAGAAATTCTGAGTACATGAAAGAGATGTACGAGACAATAACTGTGGGAATGTTGGGAAATACTGAAGCATGTATACAAGAAAATAATAATTTTGAATGATAGTTTTGCAGCCAAAAATAATAAATTATTATTGTATATTTTCTAGTTGTTTTATGCATATAATTTTAATTGAGAAAGTACCATATTTATGACACATATGATTACATGTTATTACATACATATATGCATATGTGTATATATATCATATACATATATGATTACATATATTATTTTTAAATAATTAAATTAATTAAAGTAATATTTAAATGACTGCATGCTTTTTCAAAAGGGTGAATAATTAATCATTCAACTTTATAAGAAACATGTATGCTCCTGACACTTTGGTATTATTAATAAGGTTGGAATAAACACACTTACATAGAAATCTTTGCCTATACTTGAAATTTTGTTCTTAAGATATATTCCTAGAAATACAATTAGTATCAAATATGTTAAGGATTTCAAGGTTTCTGATATATAATGTCATGTTGCTTGAGTATATACAATTTAAACCCTCCAAGTAGTAATAAAGTGTTATATTGATACTTATTTTTTCTTAATTTGATAGGCACAAAATTGTATTTAATTTATCCTTAAATTTGCAATTTAAGAAGGATAATGCATTATTTAACTTTAATTATGAAGTTTCTCCTTTTTATTTCCTTACACTGATCTTTCACAAGGCCATTCATTTACTTATGAGAATGTTACAATTGTTACCACAGAAATTAAAAGAGAAACAATAGTTTTTAAGTAGCTTCTAAATCCAAAATAGGATTTTTTTGCAAAGTAAAAATATTTGGAAAATGAATTTATTTTTGAAGCGATTTCCTGCTAAATCCCAAATCTGGATTATCCCTGGACTTGCTCTTGTTAACTTAAAAGCAAAAAACTGTCAAGGTGCCTGGGTGGCTAGAGTTAGTTAAGCATCTGCCTTTGGCTCAGGTCATGATCCCAGGGTCCTGGGATCGAGCCCCACGTCGGGCTCCCTGCTAAGCGGGTAGTCTGCTTCTCCCTCTCCCTGCTGCTCCCCCTGCTTGTACTTTCTCTCTCTGTCAAATAAATAAATAAAATCTTTAAAAGAAAACAAGAACAAAAAAAAATTGCCTTGTTTATCAGTATCAGTATCTTTTTCCTGCTTCTTCACATGTCTAGTGACATTATTATATTACATCCTAAGCATTGTAAAATTATAGTAAAGAAACTCTGGATTATGTTATTTTCCTCTAGAGAGTGTAAAATTTTCTTTTGGCAAAATGTTAAGTTACTGGAGGATGCATTGCAGCTGTCAAGACTCAGTTTTAGGCTTTGTTAAAGTGAATATGATTTTATGTAAGTGTGTATCATACTCATAGAGTTTTGCTGTTACTCCAAGGGCAGATTCATTCCTCTTAGGGCATAATCCTTATTCCTAGAGCATAGACTTTCTCACCTAAAAGCCTACGATATTTACCAAGGACTCTCCATTTTAATGGGGTCTGAACTTTAATTTCTTTATGGCACTTTCTGTCTTCTGAAACAGATTAGAAAGAACTCATTTGTCACAGGATTTGTGTAGAGTACTTATAAGGTCTTGCCTCAATGGGGTCTGCATCCCTGACCCACAGAAGCTATAGGATAATACCTGTTGTTGTTTCAAACCATTAAGTTTTGGTGTATTTTTTTTTAAAAGATCTTATTTTTATTTATTTTAGAGAGACAGAGTGCAAGTGGGGGAGGAGCAGAGGGGGAAGGAGAGAGAATCTGGAGCAGACTGTCCACTGAGCCCAGAGCCCCAGGTGGAGCTCGAGCACCATCTCAGATCATGACCTGAGATGAAAGCAAGAGTCAGATGCTTACCCAACTGGGCCACACAGGCACCCCAGTTTTGGTGTAATTTTTAATGTAGCAACAGATAACTTACAAAAGGGAACTTCTGTAACCAGATAAAGGGCATCCATTTAACACCTACAGCAAACATATTTAATGACAAAATACTGAATTTTCTTCCAAAAGATCAGAAACCTATAGCAATGTCTGCTCACACTACCTTTGTTCAATTTGTATCTTTGCTTCTAGCCATTGAACCAGTAAGACAAGGAAAAGAAATAAAAGGGATCCACAATGGAAAAAGAATTAGTAAAACCATCTTTACTCACAGACAACATGACCATCTATGTAGAAAACCTGATGGACTCTACAGAATAAACTACTAGGACTAATAAGTGAAACTAGCCACATTGCATAAGATAAATTTGCAAACATTATGTATCTATGTATTGGAAACAAAAAATTAGAAGTTGAAATGATAAAATACCATTCACCAACAGCATCAAAAATATGAAATACTTAGGGATAAGTATGACAAAAATGTGTAAAATTTACACATTGAAAACTACAAAACTGAGAGAAATTAAAGTGGACCTAAGTAAATAGAGATACCATCATCATGGGTTGGAAGGCTCAAAATTCTTAAGATGTTATTTCTCCCAAAGTTGATTTATAGATTCAAAACTCCCAATTAAAATTTCAGCGATCTATTTGCAAAAACTGACAAGCTGATTCTACATTTCATATGGAAATGTAAAGAAACCCAAAAAAGAAAAAAAAATCCTGAACCCCACAATACGTGCTTTCAAGTTGTTATAAGCGTACAGTAATCCAATGTGCTATTGACGTAAATTAGTCAAAGTCAATAAAACAGAATAGAGTCCGGAGATACACCTACAATTTTATGGACAACTGATTTTCAATAAAGGTGCAAAGACAATTCAGCGGAAGAAGACAGTCTTTTCAATGAATGGTACTGGAAAAATTGGATATCCATTGAAATAAAATAAAAGAAATAAAATAAAAAGAAGAAAAAGATAAACTAAAAAAAAAATCTCAAGACAAATATCCCCTGAGCTCCCCTCCACACAAATATGAGTAGATTGAACTTCTTTAGCCTGATAAAAAGAACTTAGTAAAAACTTACAGCAAACTTCATATTTATTGCTAAAAATATATATAAACATTTTCATTGCTGAAGCATAGTTTTAAGAAGTTAAAACATAACTTTCATCCAAACACAAAGTAAACTTGTATTAAAATCAATTGTATGACTATCAGACAAAACTCTTTTGTGTTGCCATGGACAGGATGATTTTGCTTTTCTCTAATACGAAAATAATTTACATAGCAATCCATTTTCTGCAAGTTCACACCTACCCCTTCAGAGTTTTAAAATCATTTAGTAAATAAAAAGTCAAAGTCACAAGCACTGAAAAAGCACTCCATGTTCTCTTTTACATTTTTCCAACTTTGAATACTTTTTCTTGAAAGGATAATTTTTATTGACACCACTGAAGTCAGGAAGCCCCTATCATTGCTAATTTAACACTGTACTAGTAGTAGAAGTCAATGAATTAATACTTGCAAAATGAACTGAAGATATAAGCATTACTAAGGAGAAAAAATTTTTTCGGAGACCGTCTATATAGAAAACTCAAGGACATCTACAAAACTATTATTATAACAAAAAAATCCAGCAAAAATTCTGGGTTAAATGTCAACATACAAAGAACAGTAGCTTAGGCTGACCAAGAAAAAGAGAGAGAGAGAGAAAGACTCAATTTACTAAAATCAGGAATAAAAGAGAGAACTTCACGACTAATCTTACAAAAATGAAATGGATAAGAGAATACTATGAATAACTGTGTACTAACAAATTAGAAAGTTTAGATGAAATGGACAAATTCCTAGAAACATAAAAGTCAATAGCTTTCCTACCCCAAATAAAAATAAGCACAGAAAAATTTTAATATAAAAAAATTGCACCTGTAATAGAAGAAAAATGAAAAACAGAGGTAAAAATATAATTAAAGATGTGCAAGACCTTAGAAAAAAATTACAAAACACTGTTAGGCACATAAAACTTGCCATAGAGGGAAAGATGTGACATATTAAAGATGGAAATTTCCCCAAATTATTCTTTGAATGAAATGAAATTTTAAAATATATGCATGATCTATTACAAAGCTAGAAAATATTTTTCAGATACACATGCAGACCTGTAAAAAGCAAAGACCATTCTGAAGGAAGGGTATAGGAACATATTCTCCTGTATGTTACTAATTACTTTAAAACAGTATTAAAGTAGTATGGAACTGACAAAATATGTCACAGAAAAGCAAAATGAAAAGAGAACACAAAAAAAATACCCGCATATAACACAGTATATGATAAATGTACATTTTATAAAGGAGAGATGATTGAATAAATGATATTGGAATGTTGGAATAAAAACATTTTATTATTGCCTTATTATATAGGAGAATAAGTTCCTGAAGACTTTGATTTAAATGTGCAAAATAAAAATTTAAAACTATTATAAGGTAATATATGCAGTATCTTCAATTAACAAGGCTACAAAAAAATTTCCTAGATAAGTATATGAAATACAACTCAGAAAAGGTGATTGAAAAATTCGACTATGTCAAAGTTTAAAATTTCCGTTTCAAAGGATATAGCATCAACAAAGTCAGAATTAAAAAAGAAAAAAGCCACAGGCTAGCAAAACATATCTACAAAGGTATAAGCAACAAAGAATTGGCATCCAGAATATATTTAGAATTCTTACAATGAACTAAAAAATAGTTTCAAACAACAAAACAGGAAAAGAGGCAAAGGATAGAAAGAGAATACTCACACACACAAAAACCCCAAATGGCCAAAAATGTATTTTTAAAATTTATTCTTAGTAGGAATCTGTGAAATGTAAAATAAGATAAAACAAACATTTTATCCCATAAAATTGATAAAAATAAAACAGAAGACAAAATCAAGTGTTGTTGAGTTGTGGCCATAGGGAATGAGCAAATGCTTTAAGTAGGGATACAAAATAATACTCCTACTTTCGAAGACACTACCCCATACTCTAGTTATTAATTTTCCAGACTGTGCCCTAGAGAAAAAGTTCTGCGTGTGTACTGGGAGACATGCACATGCAGATTCATGCATCTTCTGTAAAAGTGAAAAGTTGACCTCACCAACAGGGAATGGTTAAGTCAAATCAGTTATATCTTTGCAATGAAGCATTTATAACAATGTAGAAAATATTCCATGACAGGAAAGATAACCCTAAGAAAATAAGTCAAAAAGTAAACTCAATACAACTTTTTCAAAAACAAACCTTATACGTGTTATGTACACTGAGACACATACACACACATTCACACACATGCACAAAAATACATCAACAGGCTTGAAGAATATAAGAAAAGATCAATAGGAATCTTTACAATGTGAGAATCTGAGTGGGCATATATAAATTTTATATATTTTGATGAATAGATCATACTTGTATGTTATTTTAGAAGTTCGAACTATTATATATAATTGTATAGTTTATCTCTTTATATATCATAACATTTGTACCATTTTATACTGTTTGGATTTTTTAGCTAGTAACTATTTCTTTACAAAAAAAAATAATACTGATTTACTTAAAAAAAAAAACAAGAGAAATAATTTCCTTTAAAAATTTAAGAAATCTTCTTGTAGTGACTTGGAATAGCAACACTCACCCCAAACTCAGGGCAGAAGCGTTTTCTCTCAGGAATCCTTTCCTGACCCCCGTAAGTCTGGATACTTGGGCCTCTTACGTGATTCTGTGTTTAATCATGGGCATACTGGTTCCTCTCCTCCACCAATGAGTCTCTTAAGGATGGGAACTCGGGAAACCTAATCTCTGTCAACCACTGACAGATGTAAAATATCGCGCACCTGGCAGGAAATCAAGAAATGTTGGATGGATGGATGGATGGACGGGTGAAAGGAAGCAGCCACATTTTCACGGTGATCCTGTCCATTTTGCATTCAGAATTACTCGCATTTCTGTAAATATGTAGAAACGTTTCAAACGATGTAAGTTAACTTATTTTCACCAGTAAGAGAGACTAGTTACATTACGGGGGATGCCAAAAAGAATTGTGACCGAGTCCTGCTCTGTTTGAAAAGAAAAAGAGCTGTCTTTCTGACACCCAAATTTCCTCGCACACACATTTCAGGCTAGAGGAACTGAGCACATTGGATACAGGTCCCTAAGCAGGGCCATAGGGGCTTTCAATATGTGAACAATTCCACGCGGCCTGCGAAGAGCTCAGATGGAGGGTCTCTCAGTCTCCTGCTCCCGACTTAAACATCAACACATGGGAGTCGTGCTCTAACGCTCTGCAGGTGACCGTGTCTCACACACACGGCCGAGGCTGTCAGAAGATTAGGCAATGTTGTCTTAGTTCTGGTGCATCTATTAGCGTGTTTTCATTTGCCAGTAACAGAAATTCCCACCCAAACTGGCTAAAACGTTAAAGGAGCCTTTTTCTTTTTTAAACCACAGAACTTAACAAGACATGTGATAGGGCAGGATTTGGGTGGGATTCAATTAGTGCTCCAGTCGTTGCTCCGAAATTCTCAAACGTCTCCCTCCGCACATGTGTCTGCTTTGTGCTCACGCTGACTTTTCCTCCAGAAGACGCGACGGCTGCTGGCATTAACCGGTCCCACATGCTGCCCTGTTCACAAACATGGAAAGACAGCGAGCAAACCGCTTTGCAAAACCATTAAACAAAAGTTCCGAGCTTCCCGAACTTTACCACCCTTGAACCAATCATGTGCCAAAGAAAAGCCATGAACCAATAGCATGCCTGGGTTATCTGACCCAATCCCTGTAGCAAAAACCCACCCTTGAAACTCTGAATGGAATCAACTCTACCAAAATTACACAGCTATTTCAAAAAAAAAATTTTAAGGTATTTATTGAAAATATTTCCCTGTCTACTCCCTCTTTAACACAGTGTATCTGCCAACAGTTTATTTTTCCATACACAGCAAATATAAATACATATTCCTATCTTTCTCATCACCCATACATGCAAATCAGTACCATATATTACTAATTTAAAAACTTCCATGGAGAACTTTCCATATCAGAATGCAGAGGGATTTTTGTTGTTGTTGTTTCTCATTGCAGGGGCATAATATTCCATTACATGGACACGCTGTAATTCTCATATAGATGGGCATTTGGTATAATTCTAACACCATTTATAGAATAGTTTTGTTTCTATTGATTTGCAATGCTTCCTTTTGTTTAATTCCAATATATACTTAGGTTTAGTTCTGTCCTTTGGACAGTCTGTTTATTCATGTCCCATAGCACAGATTTTTAATTCGTCAGACTTCAGAATATGTTTCAATATCTGGTAGCCCTTGTCTTTCTTCACTGCTCTTCTTTTTCAGATATTTCCTTTTTTTCTTATTTGTTCATAAAGTTTAATATCAACTTGTCTGGTTTACAAAAAAAACCTATTGGTATTGATAACATTTGTAAATTAATTTAAGGAGAATTAAAATCTTCATTATATTGAGTTTTCCCATCCAAGGATATAGTATGCCTTTCTACTCAGGCAGTCTTCTCTTCACACTAGGTTTCTTAAATAACATCTGTAGAATATTAATGAAAAGGGGCAAGGTGTAATTGATCACTGCTGGGCATTCATTGACAGTGTGGGAGAGGTACTTCAAGGCAGAACTACTCCTGGAAGCATAGGGCTTACTATAGGCTTAATACTAATAAGAAAAAAGAACAAGCTCATCACCTGTCTTGAGAGGAGAAATGAGTAGTGGTGAAGCCCTTTGAGAATAGCGCCGCCTGGGTAGCTCAGTTCGTTGAGGGACTGACTTGATTTTGGCTCAGGTCATGATCTCAGGGTCATGAGATCAAGCCCAGTGTGGGGCTTCGTGCTCAGCGGGGAGTCTGCTTCTCTCCCTCTCTCTCTCCCTCCCTCCTCCCCTCCCCCCACTCATGCTCATTCTCTCTCTCTCTCTCAAATAAATAAATAAATCTTTGGGGAAAAAAGTAATAATTTGAGAACAGTATACCTTGGTTCACCCTATCAGTATACTTCCCCCTGCTCTTCCTACGTGCGCACGCGCACACACACACACACACACACACTGAAATATGTAATATATGCCTTCCTACTCCAGGCCTAGGAGGAGTAATTGTCCTCTGACCAAATACCTGAATAACCTGGATCCTGCATGATAAATAAGAATTTAAGATTAATTACTCCAAATAAGTCTAAAATTTCTGACCCCACACAGTTACATTCCATGTCCTGAAAGCATTGATAAGCCCTCTGAATCAGTAATCATCATCTGACTGGTCACCTCTGTTTAAAGAGCACTTCCCTCTGCCTCGCCTTCCCCTCTTGCACCATGCTCAGCCCCCATTCTGCCCCTAGGTCTCAGTTTCCCTGATACTGGTATAGATGCCCTGATTTGGGCTTCCACAGCACCCTTCATTCTGCCAGCATAGCCTTTACTACCCTTTATTGAAAGATCTCAGTTACTTTCATCTTCTACATTCCCCTTAGCAACAACCATTATTCCTTGGGGGATGCTTATTAAAGGAACAGTGAATAACTAAATGGATGAATTCTAGAGTAGATTTCTCTAAATCCATTATTGCAACATTTGATATTAGTTTCATGTCCCAAACTCATATTTTAGATAAGCTGAAAGAAACACAAACAGTTATCTCACTGCAGTTGTAAGAATTGAACGAGAGCTTGGAAGAGATCCGTTCCAATGAATTGTCACAGCCTTGAGTGAGGACCATTTCATTATCTGAATTATTTGACACTGGTACACTTTCCTTACCTAAAATTAACCATCACTTTATTGATTTTTTAAGGAAGTAACATGTCAAGCAAGACACTGTGTTAAGTAATGTAGGATACAGAGAAAGCTAAGGCATAATTTTTGCTTGCAATGCCCATCCATTTTGACGAGGCAGGTAATCTATGCTTAGCTATAATAAATAGCAACACAAAGATTTTAAGTAGCAGCTAGCTGGGATAGCCAGCGGGAACCAAGATAATAATGATAACTGCGGAGTGGGGTGGTGAAGAGCTTTAAAAGTAGGAAAATCCTGAAGTGGCCTTGTTAGGTTATAGAACAGAAGGCTGGACTATGATGGAAGGTGCAAAGATGTCTATCTTTATTGATTTGGGGACCTGCGTAGGGAAGGTAATTCATCTACACCTCAAATATACTTCTTCTATTTACCAATGAGTAAATAAAAATTTAATGCCAGAATGAATAAAGTCTCAGATAGCCCCCTCTTCCCGTTCTTAGGTATAGCAGAATGGCTTTTATAGAACTATAGACTGCTTCTAAAATTGTTGAGTCATTGTAAAATCTTGAAGGACTTAGAAACCTACTTGCTCCGTGTAATTATATGAAATAAGTATTTTTGAAGAGGTAACCATATAACTCAAACACTATTTTTCTCCACAGATACACAGCATCACCTTTCACTTGCATAAGCAAATAAATTACAATCTTGACTATAGTATTGTTTGCAGCAATTTAATTTTTTCTGAACATAGCTCTTATTCTATTATAATGCTTGAATGATTCACATGCAATGTTTCCAATCCACTTTTCCTGGCTTGTGAAACTTTTTAACGAAATGTTAGCATTTGCAGGCACCAGATGTTTTGACATAAGGAGAAGCAATATGTAAATTTTAATCCATGCTAGGAACAATAGCCTGCAGGCACCTTTTTCTTATTACGTGAATCATATACTTAACCACAATGTGGTCGGTCCTATCGAAATCATCACCATCTAGAATGTTGTACACTTGTCTTATGGTTGCCAATTAATGAAACTGATATATATTTTACATGATGGGTGTCCACTACTTAGCCAATAAGCCTTATTGTATTTTACCACTTAACCACCCCTAAGCTAGAACACTGCAGGTGGTAATATTGATGGTCAATAAACTCAATGCTTATATTATATCTAAATGGTTGATAGCTACATATATCACTTATTTTAACAAAAATAGTAAAACCTGTTACAGCAGTCTTCATCTATCCCACTTTTTGGACTCAATTCAGAGCAAGATGTGTGTGTGTGTCTAATAGAACAGATTTGGGGACAACTCCAAATGTTGCCTATGTGTAGGTTCCAATAAACAATAACATAAGAATAACACATTCTTATAGTAGAGTCCTTTCGAATATCAAGAAATTAGAAAAGTTTTTTGTAAGCTGCCACATGGGCACATATGTATCCATTCCCAAACACATCACACATGTACGTATATACACGATGAACAGTCAGGTATAAGCTTCATTCAGTTATTCATCTCTTCAGTCTGTAGAGGGCCAAAAAGTCATTCTGATTTTTTGATGTATATTATATTGGTTATTTCTTTCCACACAGAAATTATTTTTTGGCATTGATTAATGCTTTAAAAAATATTCATATGGTATAGCCTTAAAAAAAGGAATGAACCTATGTTTGAACATAAAATATTGTTTTCTATAGTCAACTCAGAGCTATCCTGTTTGATTATTTTTGAAGCAGGTATGTAGATGAAAATTCATAAACATGGTATTAAATATTAGAGTGTCTTAACATTTAACTGAAATCCCGATTAATTTCATTATCAAGGGATAGGTCTATTCAATACCAATTAGCAGCTTTAAAATCTTTTACGTATTAAAATACAGTATTCTATTTACCCTAGATTACCTGGGGACCATCTAGTATATTAAAAGATTTTGCAGCATTTCTTAGTGATTACACTGCTACAATTATGCCTGTTAGCAAATTTGCAACAGTTTGATAAATATTTTCCATAAGTCAAAACCATAACAGCATGGAAAAGCAGATGGCAGGAGACTATAATAAAGAACGTAACTATTATTTTCACTAACAGGGAAATATTGGATCACTCTTTTCAGCATGGACTGTGTGGTGAGCAGTTGTCAGTTGTGAAGTCTTGGGGCTGTTAAGTATCCTTTCAGATGATTAACCCACATTTTGTATTTTCCAGTGCAGTCTATAGACAAAGGCAGAACAAAAAGTATATTAAAGCATTTAATAAGTCTGTGCTTTCATTTAATATATACAAAGAAAATATTGGTGCTTTTTTTAAAGAATGTGCACAATTCTTTTTTAAAAAATGTGTACACACCAGTTTTCTTCATTTTCCTAGAAAATAAGACACATTACGTTGTTATATAAAAATGAAAAATAGCAATAATTAGAAATTCTATGGTCTTATTAGACTAGCAATGTTTTCCTGATCTAAGCAATGTTAGACTAAAGTTATAGGAACGTTACTTTAGCTATTCGTATATATAAAACACTATTAAAGTCAAAGATTTTTAACTACATTGTTATGCCATAAGCAACTACAATGCTGTTAGATAAGATCCTTGAATTTAGTTAGCTTTTAAACTTTAGTAGTCATGTATTAAAGAATAATATAATGTGGAACCTTCTGATCGTATATAATTCTTTCAGCAAAATGATTACCATTTCTTTTGCATTTTTTCTCATTTTTTTTGTTATATATAGCCACCAGCTTTTTTTTTTTTTAAGATTTTATGTATTTATTTGACAGAGAGAGAGACAGCGAGAGGGGGAACACAAGCAGGGGGGGTGGGAGAGGGAGAAGCAGGCTTCTCGCGGAGCAGGGAGCCCGATGCGGGCGGGGCTCGATCCCAGGACCCTGAGATCATGACTTGAGCCGAAGGCAGATGCCCAACGACTGAGACACCCAGGCACCCTTAACCACCAGCTTTAGGTAACATAGAGATAAAATTTATTTCTGTGGAAAAAGCAAAGTTGAAAATATAGAATTTTTGCAATAAAATGGTAGTGCAGGAATAGGAGAAGCAGCATTGCAAACACAAAAATCTTTGACTTTATTCTTGAAGCCTGTTGAATAAATGTAGGAAAAAGACATTTTACTGAGGGTTAAGAGAAATAATTTGGATATGTAGAAATACATACATAAATCCCTTCACAAGAAGAAGACAAAATGTTCCCTTTTATGTATACAGCAGCAGAGAGTAGTATTTCATCATTAAATTAGTTGAATCCAGTAAGAGGTTGCTTTTTCTTTAAACAAAAGAACTATTTTTTGATAATCTCCTATACACTCAAATTCTCTATGAATGTCACAGAAAAAAAAAGTAACACAGAAAAATTTTGAGAAAACTATTTTTATCAGTTTTTGAATAGGTTCCTTATTTACAAATTAAATATTATACAAATGATAAAATGTTGGTACATGCAATGAATAATGATTACAGGAAGGTCATCTGACACATTAGATCAGCAACACTCTAAATGTGTTTAGTATTTGTTAAATACATTTAATGAAATCTCTGTATATGTAACTTACACTAATTCAAGTTGACATCTTATACTTATCAACATACAGGGCACTGGAAGGGCGAATGATGTCATTCCACGTAGCATATATGGGCTCTGCCATTATCAAGCCTCAAGTAAAATTCAATCCTTCAGGTGTTTTCAAGAAACCCAGATGGTTGATCTAGTGCTGATAACACAGCAAGATGATTAATTGATTCCAGTTTTCATCTACATCTTAGATATTATAAGATCAGTAAATATCAGCCTAGAGATACTGTAAAAACACTGAAACACTTCTAGTTATGACATTTATTTATTTAAACATCAAAATTCCACAGTATCAGACCAGCAAAAAAATATTTTCAAGGTACTGTGAAGTATAAGAAAATTCCAATATGCCTCAATCTATCAAAACAAAGAAATACATTCTTCTTAACATTGGGAAATCTAACTTCTCCCCTGACATAAAGGTAAATGAGCATGCCAAATAAAGAAACTCGTACCTAATTTTTTTCAAGTAAGAGCTATTAAATATTTTATTTACAGTCATGTGAGTGGAAAAAAATGAGTTAAAAAAAAAAAAAGAGGAAGGCTATTTCTCAATGTCCCCAGCTCATCTGGGTATTTATTATTTAGAACTTTTGTACCCATGTAAAGAAGGCTATAGTCACTGATACCATGTCTGTAAACAGAGGAAATGTGTTCTGTACATATAAATTTTCCAGTTATGGAAAAGGACACTAAAAAGAAAAAAATATGAAGAGGTACTCAAAGGAGGTACTTGTTATTTCAAGATAATTTGGAATTGGAAAGGCTGCTTAATGTGAATCCACAAAAAGATAGCCAATATTTTATAATAAATAGGGGTAAAAGATTAGATGGGACATTATCTTAGATAACTAAAAGTAAAATAAAACTTTTATCTTATTTTAAACAAAGTTTATTATAATTACAATTATGCATTAATCCTTTGAATGAACAAAACTTGGTTAATTGCATATTAATAGTCCAGTGATAGCTGATGCTTTTTGTGACAAAATTGTTTGATAAGCAATATACCTCTTTTACTGTTATAAGTCTCATTCCTACAAAAATATTCTAGACATCCATCAATTTTCTCAAGGATCTCTCTTGATTCTTAGATACTCACATAATTTACTTTTGAATTTACATATTTTTATCTTGATATACATATGCATTATTTTAAACTGTTACTGGCAGATGTTTATAATATCCAATAATCATAGAGAAACTGACCCATGAATATATAACATGAGTATATAACAGGAGGTATATAAACAACAGGAGATGCTTGAAGGGGGACTACTTTATAAGTAAAAATTTCCTTTGTGAATAGTCTAGTGTTTGGTATATTTTCACTTTCCTAGGCAACCTCAACACTCTTAGGGTTGGGAGAGTGACATACAGATAAATAGGGCTCCCTCCTCCATCACTGTATATGACATGAACTACCCACTGAGCTCCTGACACAGCTACGATGCTTTCCATGAAAGTAACAGAGCTGATAGAGGAATTCTTCACCTGGTGTCCAACAAGACATTTAGGAGGTCCCTAAAACTTCTTGGTCCATGCAAATTTTGGGCTATATATACAACTCTGTATTTTTCTGAGGAGTCTCTAACTTTCCCTAGATTCTCAATACCTTAAAAAGTTAAGAACTACTGACTAAAATTAATTTTTTAATCTGTTTCAGTTGACCGTGACACAGCACCACTCTTTACTCTGTATTTTACAATCCCCTGATGGCTATTATAATCTGAAAGTAGCAGCAAATATTAGTAGTGCCTTTCCCAGCTCTCTCTTGTCCAGACTCTCCCGCCTGTGTCAAGCCCTTACATTGGCTAAGATTGTGAGGAATGAGTTTCAGGGCTGAGTAGTAGTATTTTAACAGAATGTAAAAGAATGACAGAGTAATGACATCATCAGTGTAGGTCTTCTCAAAATATGAAGAAATGAAGATAATGGATAAAATGAAAACAGAAATCAGCCTCTGTCTAGAATGTGTTTTGCATGGATTCAAACATATATTCCTTCTCTATGATTTGTATCGTTATATTAAACTATCAACCCAGATAATAAAGTGGAATTTTATCATAAAGTTAAAAGTATATAATGTTCTCTCGAAAATTCTTCAAGTGTATCTTATTGCTCTTTTTCACATGGCGTATTTCAGATGAATTTATCTATCTGTCTTTAATGACTAGTCCTATAAATTTAGAATTAATTTTTCCATGTCAAACAATAAAAATTATTTTAATTCTCCAAACTCTGAGCTAATGCTGTAAGCTAAGCCTGAGATAATTACTAGACCATAAGAATTTAATATTTTCCCACTTTCATTAGCATTATGTCTCAAATTTTGTGATGACATATTTCCCTATGAGTAATACCTAAAGTACCCTTTCAAAAATTTATCCCAAAGTTAATATTCAAGGAAGATTACTTCTGAATTACTTTAGTAATGTACAGTAGCATTTTAATTTTATGCTTCTCCCTCCTAGTAAAAAAAAAATTCAATTTCTACCATATCATTTCATCGTACCATTCAAGGTCTTCCACAACCTGTTGCCAATATTATTTTCCAGGACTTCAAACGTGGTATCTTCTAGGGTGGCCAGATCTTTCTAATGAATGTTCCATGAAGATACTTCCTCAACTTATTCTCACTTTTGTCATTTGGTTGATATTATTCCCTAATATGCCCTCCCTTTCACCAAATTTATGCTTCTAAAGAAGTTACATTCTACCTTCCCATAGACTTTTGTGATTCTCCAACCTTCTTCATTCATTTCCATTTTCTCTGACCTTCTGTATTTACAGCTTATACTGTACCATGTAGAGTTTAATTCTATGTGTCTTCTATCTTTTGTTGTTGTTTCTCATGTAGACTTGTTACTCCCTGAGGAGTAAGACCATATCTTGCTCATCTGTTCTACATTTTCACAGGATTCACTGAAGTTTGAGTATCCCTCCATAAATACTCACTGATCAGATGATCACTCATGGAGGTCTAGCACAGAGCAACCTTCTTGGTAAGTCAGTTCCTAATCCCAAGCTTGAGCTTTCTTTCTTGAGAAAGAAAATTTTGAGTAGAGCATTATAGTTATAAATATTTTTAATAAATGCTAACAAAGCTAGCAAAGGTCATAGGCTACTCTAAGTACTTATGGGAATGGAGCTTTATCCTCCACTCAGAGCTCAATATAATAAGAAAGAGTTTCTGTTTTACTAATGATTTTGTCAGTTGGCAAACAAAGTTTCTATATTTTGTCAATTTGGAGCAAAACTGTATCACCTAATTAATTTACATCCATTTTTAGAGATAGCGATAAATTTTAGCTAGCTGAGAAATTGTCCTAGTAGGGTTTTTTTAATTGTAATTTATTTTTTTGAAACTGATTATCAAATATCTCTTTTGGATGAAGAAAAGAAGATTTGGAATACGATTTCTGATGCTGATTAGAAAAATCATGAAAGTGAAGGAAAGTAAAAAGGACATGTACTAGTACCTTGTGTGCCTGTGTGTAAGTGTATGTTTGTGTGAAGGAGTAAAATTTTAGCTCATATTCTTGAGGAAAGTATTCAATGTTTTCCTTTTTTGAACACAGCATGTCTCCATAAATATGCAAAGATACTCTTAGAATTAA
The DNA here is from genome assembly GCF_004348235.1 of Phoca vitulina. Classification (NCBI taxonomy): domain Eukaryota; kingdom Metazoa; phylum Chordata; class Mammalia; order Carnivora; family Phocidae; genus Phoca; species Phoca vitulina. Next base: position 26,713,020 of record NW_022589707.1, on the reverse strand, counting down.
TGTAATTGAACTGACAAAAGGGATTATGGTCTCGTTTGAGAAAGCAAAGGTTTTATAAATTTTTGGTATTTTATTGCGGAAAATTCTAATATTTACTGTAAATTCACTTTTCAATTAGAAGTGACAGATACTGTATCTTTTAACAATTTCCTCTATCAAGTTTAAACTTTCAACAACATGTCCCCCAGACAGTGGAGAAAGTCAATGGACTATCAGATCTGTTGATCTTGATACTTGACGACTAATGTAAGACTTGAATAGAAGAGTTGGAAGTGAATTAGTGAAAAAAGGTTTGTATATTTCAGTAGGTTTACTCCTTGAAGTCAGTTGGTTCCAATGGTACATCACCACATCGCTACTTTTACAACATTAGTAGAGAGCTATTTCTTATGTTGTACCTCTTTCCAGGAAAACATAATTTAAGTAGATTTGGATGTCTTAGTCAAAGAGGAAAAAAATCCTTTTTAGTTCTCAATAATTCTTCAACACCATGTTTCTTCTTCCTGTGAATTTTTCTGTCATTTCTAATCGGTTTTTTGTGAACAGTCTATTCCTTTTGGAAAAATTAAGCCAAAGCAATATATGAAACAGAACATACTTGCATAGCACCAGCATAGAATTGCTTCCCAGTTGATGAATTGAGTCTGTTTGTTTTTTATAACTCATTACCATCATCGGAGCTAAAACTACTTCTCCTACTGCTTTCTTTGGAAACTGCAGGGGAAGTGGCAGATAGCAGAGGATCTGTTCCAAATGGAGATATTGTGTCATCCAGTAGCATGTCATTCAATCTTTGTTCCTCTTTCAAAGCGGCACTAAATGATAAATCTGTGAAATGTGACAAAGGATCAGAGAAGGCCATAGCTTGATCACAGAGCTCAGGGCTGGTTCCCTGAGACAAAGTCAGTTGTTGGCAATAGTCTACTGAATTCTGCTCAAGATGGGTCTGTTGTTTGGTGACATGAACACCCAAATCAACTGTGCCAAGTGAAGCCAGGGCTGGCAGACCATGAGCACGAGCCTGTATTTCTAGTTCCTGCAATTTTGAACAAGAATAATTAAATAATGATTTTGCAAGTGGACTTAACTCTAGAAAATAAACCAGAAATAGAAACAAAATATTAACAAGCATTCAAAATGAAACGTAATACATATTATAATATTCTTTGCAAGTAATGGAACCTAGTATAATTCTAATGCCTGAAAAATAACCCTGAGAAAACTATACAGATTAAAAAAAATTCTCTTCTCATTGCTCTTTAAAGGAATACATAACATATAATGGTTCTATAGTGGTTCGGATTACAATATAGCCATTTGGAGATAGTGGAAAATATTTCACTTATTCTTCCTGATTAATTTCTCACTATAGGACCATTTCATGGAACAGAGTAGTGCTTTACCTGGCAATAAGCATGTTCACATAAAAAAAATCTTGAGAGTTATGAAAACCCATATTTTGATATTTTGTGTCACATGAACGGATGAGGAGTGACTTAATATATATTGGCATAATATGCCTTGCGGCAATGAAATCCATAGCAATGTTACTAAAGAAATAAAAGGGAGAGAGAAGAATTTAGTGTCCAATATTACATAGAGAAACAAATGTTTTATTTATTATTATTTTTTGGCTGAGATAACATTGTGTGTTTATCAAACTGGTTCTATCTTCCGCATTTTGCAATTAGTTGTTGTCATTCATTCTATTTTTAAAGCCGCCTTGATCCTGGACTTCTAATCAAAGTCTAACTGAAACAACCCAATTTGTGAGCTTCTAAAAGGCAATAAAATTATCCTTTGGAAGGAAAATTATTGTTAATAAGAAAAAAATAAATGAGACAATGAATAAAACTGATGATGGGTAAGTCATATATAAGCAATGTGGTTCATGGCAACATTTTTATAAAAACCTGAATCCGGAGTAGAAGCCGCCTGTTAGCCTGCTCTAATTTCTTCTGTCTGTGTTCTAATTCTCGAGCTCTCTGTTGTTCTTTTTGTAGCCACTTGATGTACTCCACTGATGCTTTTAGAATGGTTCCTTTGTTCCAGCGCATATCACTATAGAACGGAGAGATAACCTTTTCACAATTGTGCATGTCAGCAGAATTCATAAGAACTTACAAAATCTTTTACATTAATATGAAATAATGATTTACATGACTATTATTCACTCTTAGATATTATTGCTTCTGAATAGAAATTTTAATAGAATAGTTAAGAAGCCCTTATATAGTAAAATTAATCCCAGAATGAAAATAAGTGTCAAAAGAAAGTAATAAAGTGACTTTTTGTGGGAGAGCTAAACGCAATATCATGATTCTACCATTACAGTTTTTATATTTTTAGTGAAAATTGCTTTTATTATTAACTCTGAGATTAAAATCTATGTGCGGTATTTCTGCATTAATGAACTAGGAAATGTACATTACTGAGGACTTAAGCCTAAATTTTTTAAGATCATTTCAAATGTACCAGTCTTTTAACCTACTTTCTAATAAGGTTGCTTTTATGCTTCTAAGAAAAAAAAAAATAAGGTGCCTTCTGAATGGTGATCCTGAGTGATTGTGAAACAAATCAGAGTTCGGCAACATCTACTTTAAGCAATAGAGCAAAACTTTCTAGAATCATTAGGCAAATTTTTCTGCACAAAAGACATCAATACTTGTTTTAAAAACTGGATGCCTATTTTTAAATAAGTTTAAGACAAGTAAATACAATTAAACATTACCAGATAACCTTTCTAGAGCATAGAAAAAATATTTCATTAAAACTTATTTTTAAGTCAGGAGAAGTGATAAATCTGGAATTATGAAACAGGCTACCGATTGTAACATCAATGAATTTAATCCTACATGAGAATTAATAATGCATGTGGAGAATGCAGCCAAACTAATTGCTAAAAGTTAATCAGAGTTGCAGAAAACCTTGATGAATTTTCAGTTTAGAGTCATGAGATTTATTTTAATACAGCATACAGTAAGCACGTAGGAAACTTTTTATAAAGATTTATTAATTTGAGAGAGAGAGCATGAGCAGGGTGGGGGAGGGGCAGAGGGCGAGGGTAAGAGAGAATTCTCAAGCAGACTCCCTGCTAAGCATGGAGCCCACCCCCGGGGCTGGAGTCCAGGACCCTGAGATCATGACCTGAGTGGAAATCAAGAGTCTGACGCTTAACCAACTGAGCCACCCAGGAGCCCCAGCATGTAGGAAATCTTTTTTAAAAATTACACTTTATGTACTTTTGGTTTATATGATCCATGTGAGATACATTGAAATTAATATTTATTTATTAAGTGATCAGAAGTGGGAAAATATAGTTTATGAAAAATCTCACTTGCATATGCCTCACTGGAAGTTCAGGTTAGATGATACTTCCATTAGCTGTAACAAATAGAGGAAGATATATTTTCTACCGGCAGGTGAATATGCTTACTAGGGCCTGGCTAAGCCATTTTCTACTGAAAAGCACCAGCCCATTACTAGAGTCTGTCTAAAGGGTGCAAATGTTTTGTCAGCTCCTCTAGGGCCATCATAGCTGTTGGTCTCATTCCACTCACTTCCCGGGTGATGAGAAGGCTATGGAAAAAGAGGCTACTTTATCATTAAACTAAGAAGGTACTTGTAACTCAAAAAGGTATTGAACTCCTGAATTAAAACTCTAAGCTGCCGCAGGAGCCTTTTGGTCCTCATTTTATTTAATTTTTCTCATGGGGAAAAAAAAAAAAAACACTTGAAGGACAGAAGAAATATTATGGAAAGGTTAACCTCTGGTCAGCTTTGAAGTTTAAGGTGCTGTTTATTAAAATAAACCTTCAAAATGGTGGTAGAGACCAGACAATGGGTCTTCTGACCATTTCTATCTGACATCATTGGCACTAAATTTTTTAAAGTTCATTCTATTTTAAAGCCATTTTAATATATGAGGTTTCTCCTTAACCAATTTCTTGAGCCGAAATCAAGAGTCAGATGCTCAACCGACTGAACCACCCAGGCGCCCCCCATGGATCCAAGTTTTAAAGAGGCTATGTTCTGAATTCACCCATGGGACTCACATTAGTGGACCCTAAAGGGAAGTACTAGGTTAATAGGTGAGGCCACAGCAAGCCAAGGGATGAGATGTATTGAAACAGAATTGGTGTTGGATGTCTGGAATGCTGCGGCCGGCAGTGAAGTGTCTCTTCTGTCTGTGCTATGTGTGCAGAGCCACATACAAGTATCTTCAACATCTAATGAATTAATGTGTTTTCAATTAGACCCAAAGTAAATATCATTCCCATACATAGAACATAATACAATTAAAACAAGTAATGATACCTCTTTCTGAGATCCATAAAGAAGAGAAAAACACTTAAGAATGTTTACAATAAACTTTTCCCAATGATAGTCTCTTTTGGATATGATTCTCTGATAAATCGATTTCCTATATTCTAGATCAGGGACAGACAAACTATGACCTGCAGTCTATTTTTATCAGTAAAGTTTCAGTGGACACAGCCACGTTCATTCATGTACATATTGCCTACGTCTGCTTTCATGCTACAGTAACACAGTTAGAAAATTGCCACAGACTATGTGGCCCACAAAGCTTGAAATATTTACTATCTGCTCCCTTACAGGAAAAGGTTGCCATTCTCTGTTCCAGACAGTGAGTTAGAAGTAGAAAGGAGCCTTTTTATAACTAAAGTTTCTATAAAATAGAGAATAATAATCCCTCACCTAAGCTTTATCGTTTGTACAGTATTCTCATATATACTATTTGGTTTTACGTTTATAAAAACCCAACCATACAGTCGGTGCCTTATAGGCATAGTGACGTCTGCACATGGGCAGTTGGGCTTCGGAGTCCAGTCTTAAAGTCTCATCTGCCTTCTGCATATAACCGTGCCTTGACACCGTGGGTTAGCTCCACCACTTACAAGAGAACCTCTCTCTTTTTTTTTAAAGATTTTATTTATTTATTTGACAGAGAGAGAGAGAGAGAGCACAAGCCAGCCGAAAGGCAGGCAAAGGGAGAGGGAGAAGCAGGCTCCCTGTTTAGCAGGGAGCCCGGCACGGGGCTCGATCCCAGGACCCTGAGATCATGACTTGAGCCGAAGGCAGACACCTAACTGACTGAGACATCCAGGTGCCCCAAGAGAACCTCTCTTAACTGACCTTTATCCAATCACTTTCAAGGTTAATTAATGTTCTCCATTCCCTTTGTGACACTCACTGACTGTTGTCAGGACAAAATAGGTAATAGAGAGAGATGGGCTACCCTCTGATACATCCAAGTATTTCTGTTGTCAGTGTGGTGCCATGTACTTACTGAGAGGTTAAATTAATGCCCATTGTAATTACTGTGATGATAATATAATTAAATTATAGGTAATGAATTACCTATAATTAAATTAGCTAATGAAATATGAATGCCAAAAAAGAAAGTATTTATAAAAATAGTTAACTGTTTTTAGGAAGACTGTATTAAAAGCTTTGGAAAAACTCAATTAAAATGTCAGTAAAGGTGGGTTGCTAAAAAATATGCTGTCACAGGGGCACCTGGGTGGCTCAGATGGTTAAGCGTCTGTCTTCGGCTCAGGTCATGATCCCAGAGTCCTGGGATCAAGCCCCACATCGCATCAGGCTCCCTGCTCAGTGGGAAGCCTGCTTCTCCCTCTCCCACTCCCCCTTCTTGTGTTCCCTCTCTCACTGTGTCTCTCTCTGTCAAATAAATAAATAAAATCTTTAAAAAATATATGCTGTCAAAAATAAGGGTATAAACATTTAAAAAGTCTATATTCAGGTTGTGTGAGTTTTTGTTTTAAAGAAATTAAAATAGACTATATATTTTAGTGCAGTTTATGTAAGGAAGAAAAGTTGAAACACATATTTAAACAGAAAAGCCTTGGCTTTACATCAAAAGTTTGGTGAATAAATGTGCATGTATATATGTTAAGGGCTAAAGAAAAAAGTTCCTATGGGGACAATGGGTATTCTCTTCTGCTAATGTTAAGAGTTGCATGCTTAGGGGTGTCTGGGTGGCTCAGTCGTTAAGCGACTGCCTTCGGCTCAGGTCATGATCCCAGGGTCCTGGGATCGAACCCCACATCAGGCTCCCTGCTCGCCGGAAAGCCTGCTTCTCCCTCTCCCACTCCCCCTGCTTGTGTTCCTGCTCTCGCTATCTCTCTCTCTGTCAAATAAATAAATAAAATCTTAAAAAAAAAAAAAGAGTTGCATGCTTAGAGACTTTAAAAGATTTGAAGAGTTATCAAATGACAACTATACTATGACTGAGTTCTTCAGAGCTCCATCCAGAGCTCTTTCTGCCATTCCATCTAATATGCCCATGAGGATAAATACTACCTTCCCTTCTACTACAAATTATTGAATTGTCCAAGTGAATTGGCACATTTGGATTCAGGGAGAATATTTCTAAATTTCACTAATATCACTTTATCAAACATCGCTGTTTCTGATAATAGATGATCACTAGTATTTGGAGAGGCCAGTTCTCAGTTTGAATAAAACATTTTTCAAGTCATTATTAATGCAACAAATCTTATTTTTATGTTTTGGAGAAACATTCAACATTCTAACTTGATGCTTTGATTAATCGATTCTTTCCTGAAATTTACAACCTCAAACATCTTGTTTAACTGACTTTGAGTATGTACGACACCAAAACATGGCTGAAAATTTAATTACAATAACTGATTATTGCATTAACATTAACTTATTAATGTTAATGCACTAAAATCAGCATGCTTTTATAATTCCATTTTGTACTTGCATGTCTCCAGAATTTTGGGACCTCTGAAAACCCAACAATTCAATGTTAATGTACACATAAATCTCACATTGGAAGAATTGCTATAACCATAAATTAAGTATACCAGTAAGTGTCATAGACAACATTTGATACTACCACTAAATTTGCCAATATTGGTGCCATATAGAAAGGCCTGCTATGAACTGAGAAGAAATAATTTCCTTATTTCCTATATCTCAGAAGAGCAAATGTGAGTAACAACCTTGATGCTTAATAACTATCAGTCTTGAATAGGACAATAAGAGCAGCAGTTAGCTTTACCTTTATCATAAGCTACTTAGTTTCTTAGCAATTGGTTCTTCTCTCCCCCTTCCCCTCCCACCCATGTTGGAGGGTATTCAAACCATAACATTATTATAGAAATGATTGTTGAACTCACGGATCATTAGATTTTGGAATAAGAGTGCCAAGCTCCTTGATTCGGTAATTAATATTATACCTTCTTCTTCTTTCAACTATTAAAAGAGAAATATTATTGATTATTCTCATTAAAGCACAATTCACTTTTGGTCAGCTGTAAACTTTCTTAATAATCTTTAAAAAAACAGTGAGTGAAAAAATTTCCATATAATCAAAAGAGTACTCAAAAATAAAATAAAAATTCAAATATATTTCAATCTAAAAGTAAAAATGACTATATTAGAATTGTGATTCTATTACTGGCAATGCTTTAAAAACATTTTCTCTCAAAACAACTTTTTTTTTTCACTTTTTGAAATGCTATAAGATTTACTCATACTGAAATACATATATATTTATATATATTTATCCTACTGGATTATCATTTCACACATATGCATTTTGCCCATCAGGATCACAATCTTTTGAGGTCTCCACCGTGCTTCACTCTTCTCATAAAATCCCCAAAGGCCTAAGACAACATTTGGCAGATGGTGGGTGTGTGTGCCCAACTAGACTGTGACCTCCTTGAGGGCAGGGGCTATTTATTCCTCAGTTTTCTATCCTCAGAGGGCTTGGCATATAGGAGGTATTAAATAAATTTGATTAGACTGTAAATATTTTTTTCTAATTTAAAAATTTCCGGGGCGCCTGGGTGGCTCAGCCGTTTGGCGTCTGCCTTCGGCTCAGGTCACGGTCCCAGGGTCCTGGGATCGAGCCCCACATCGGGCTGCTTGCTCAGCAGGGAGGCCTGCTTCTCCCTCTCCCACTCCCCCTGCTTGTGTTCCCTCTCTCGCTGTCTCTCTCTCTCTGTCAAAAAATAAATAAAAATCTATAAAAAAATAAAAAATAAAAATTTTCAATAATATATCGAGTAGTGGCTTTCAACCTTTGGCATACATGAGTTGGGGCCCAAGGATGTGCATTTCTGACAAATTCCCAGGTCATGTTGATGCTGTTTATTTAGAGCCTACATTTTGAGAACTACCAGTATAAATTCTTATTCAGAACTGTTTTCTCTGTTTTCATTTCCATAAATTCATTGCTTTTGGAAATTTTATGCATCTAATAAATGTTCAATAAATGTCAGATATACAAATAAGTAGAATTTCCTATATTGACCCCTATGAGAAAAGTCTTACGCAGTAGTGTAGTCTTACAGTCGACTCTGTATTCCTAGAATCAAGAACCACAACATATGCTTCTATACAGTATTTTTTTAATAGGTAACATTTTTAAAGCTTTCCAGGGAAACGAAGGAAGAAAAAGGTCATGAAGAAGAAGAAAATCATATATCAAAAATATTTGAAAATACTTAATACAAGCTAAAAATTAAGATCTGCTACCAGAAACAAGGAAAGTCATGAAAGAATAACAATTGACTCTACAAAGCAATTTACCATGAATGGATTTGACCTTCAGTAATAATATATTGGGATTATTCTAAAATTAGAATATAATTGATTCTTGAGGGAGTTTATTCTCCCTCTTTGCCAATCCTGTTTTCCCTATGCATGTAATTCAAAAAACAATGACACCACATTAAAAAACTGAAAAGAAAATAAACAAAGGTAAAGCTGATAGAAATACATCCATATTTCACAGTAAGAATTATTAATAATTCTATGTTCACACATACTCACTCCTATATTATAAAACAGACTTTTAAATATAAGATGAAGAATAGCTATGAAGGATGTTCACAGTTTTACCTCAAAATAGGGAACTGGTTTAGTCCTATAATATTTCTTTAAAATCTATTATTTAAATATACCTTATGTAAAATGTCAGAAGTTCCTACTCTACTCTTCTTAGATTGTGCTTGATAAATTTTTAACGGCTAATTATAATGAGAACTTTGGTTCCTCAATGTTTTCATATCCAGTACTAGTTATTTGTAAAGGAGTCAAGTTTTAAGAAATTACCAAGTTATTATATGTCATGTGTGTTTCACTCTTCACAGTCTTGATATATTCATTCATTCCTGTCCTGAGATCAGGGTGAGAGAGGTCTCTATCCTGGACCTATACTTAAAAGAAGCCACTTTTGCCTTCTCTCACCAAACCCTTCCTTCCCCACTGAGCAAGTCAGTCACAGAGTCAAACTACACTCTGAGTAACTCGCACCAGGAGTATCCTCCCAAATGCCCTGAGCCCACTTCCAGAGCCTGTGCAGGCCACTCCCTGTGTCCATCATCCTGAGTGAGGACCTTGACACCAGTAGGCCCACCCCTAGGCTAAATGACCTGTTATTTAAACTGGAGATGTAGAGAAGAGCAAGGAGAGTCATAATGAGTTAACAGGTTTAAAATGAAGAGAGAAGCCCATGGTTCCTTGCTGTATTAATCCTTTCTATCAACAACGAGCTCCCCCTACTCATGTTCTACTTGTCTCACAATCTGGACCAAAGCCAATCTGCTCTACAGCTAAGGGCTCTCAGAGTGAGATCATTTCCGTCTCCACGATGACCCTGCAGACAGTTAGAACCACTTGTCAGTTCTTCCCTCACAATCTTACAGTCAACAAACTCTGATCAGTCTGTGATGCAGGCAGGTGCAATATGAACAGACAGACGTGGGGTCCACAGGTCTGTGTAGAATCAATTTCAGCTAACCACATGTAAGAAAATTCCTGGTTTGTTTTAGAGCTTTAAAGTTTTTATTTATGTTTATTCTATTTTATTCTTTTCTCATTTTTTGATTGGCCTTCCAAAACAGAAAGGCTTCACACTCACTTAGTCAAGCTCACTTGAGGCAGTTAAGCACTTGAGACATGACCAAACACTATCAAGCTCAACATTGCTGCTAACCTACTTCCCTCGCTTGTATTTCTCCATCTCATGTACCCGTTATCAGAGTCAAACTGACCCCCTAGGAAGGCAACAAGGACATTTTTTTGCAGGGGTAGAATTCAGCAATCTCTTTCAGATAACTTATCATTAGGAAGGGAGGAGCAGACTGACACAGAAAGATGAGACCATGGAGTAGTTTCTTGCTTTATAAGTGGTGTACATTTTCTAAAGCCACTTTTATCTCTTTAAACCTTTGCGTCAATGAGTCACAACAGAGTTCAAATATAACTAAATGCACTCATCTCTGTCACACTCAGCCTGCCTGAGAGAGACAGAGTGATCAAGGAGACAATTTGAGATGTTTCACTTCCTAAAAATATGTAGCTCTTCTGAGAGTTCACATCATTTAAATTTCCCAAAATAGCTCAACTAGTGAACATATACTATTCATTTTGGCTATTTTGGTTATGTGACCCCATTATACTTATGAAGTGACAATAAAAGACCACATATTTTAACCTCCATGCATTTCCTCCTGCATTAATTTTTTTTTTTTTTTAGAAAAAAGGAAAATATACTCACTGAGGTTGTGGTTGTCCTTTTTTTGTCTCTCTTTTGCCAAAGCTCGCGTATCTGTTTCTGATCAAAAGGAAGATAATTTAAATAGTACTTAGTTCTACTTTACAACCTCTCTAGTCAATGTAATTCAGAAAGATTAGGTGAAAATACAATATTATTTGCTCCAAATGGCATAATAATATTTTTATGCAAATATTTAGAAATTTAGAGCAGAGCACACTTTAAGTAAGAGGCAATAGCAAACCTTTTAGGCTTTGAATAGTAAAACCTGGATTTATATTCTAGCCTTCCATTTAATAGCCATGTGATCTATTACCGAAGTTCTCTGTGTCTCAGCTCCTCATCTGTAAAATTGGCATAATATAATACCTATCTGATAATCATTGTGATGATGAAAAGAGGTACAGTGCATAGCAAATATTAAACTGCTCAATCATTATTATTATTTTAAAATTTTAAGATTATTCAAAATTATTTCAGCCTAATTTTTACAACTAACATTTTTCATACATAACTATGATTTCTATGTCCCTGGAGTTGGAACTAGCTACAATTCTCAAGTATTCCTATCAAACACAATGACACTTTACTCCGTGTACTACATGGTTTGCAAGCATTTGTGATGGTCAGTCTCCAAAATGGCCTACCATGATTCTCATGATATTCACACCCTTGGTAGTTCCTTTGCACATTAAATAGGGCTGACCTGGGACATCAACAGAATACTATGAAAATGACTAGTGTGGCTTCCAAGACTAGGTCATAAAAGACATGTAAAGCTACCATTTTAGTGTCTCTTGGATCACCAGTTGTCATGTCATAAGGACATTTGATCAGCCCCATGGAGAGGTTCATGCGGTAAAGAACCAAAACCTCTTGCCAACAAACAGCACTAACTTGCAAGACCTGCAACTGAACTGTTTTGGGAGTGCATCCTCTAGGCTGCCTTGTGTCAAATGTGTACCTCTGGACAACATCTTGACTGCAACCTTAATGAAAGACTGAACAAACCAATTTTCTAAGCCATCTCTGGATATCTGACCCATAGAGATGATATACGAGAATAAATGTTTATTATTTCAAGTTGTTAAGTTTGGGGATAATTTGTTATATAGCAATAAATAATTAATGCAGTGTTCTTTGCATTATTCTAGTTTTTAAAATAGGTAACATAGGAATACATTTATTTAAATTTGTTTATTTAAAACTATATTAATTCATTTTAGTCTAAATAATTTGTATGTATAGATATTTTTGAGTTATTGGCTAGACTCCAAGAATGGACATATTGCACTTACAAAAATGTTAATGTCAACTGTGTAATAATTATTAAAGATCAATGTTTGGGCCCCAAACTAAAAACTTGTTACAGAAATTTCAACTGAATTTTATTTTCTTCTTATGGAGGAACTAACATGGGACTCTGTAAATCAGGAAATCCTTATTTTGATGCATATCTTCTTCAACTCAGCTGTACATTTGTGAAAGTAACTCCTCTGACCTTGATTTCTTCATCTATGTATTGGAGGAATTTGCCAGTGCCCCTACAATTCTTCTGAGTTGTAAGAACTTTGAAAAGAACTACTGAAAATTGAGGGTTCTTTTTTTTTTTAAACCTACTTGAGAAAGTTAAATGTGAGTTTATCATGAAATTCATAAAACAAGCTAAAAGGGGGACAATCTGTTTTATATCAAATTCCACATACAGAAAAGACTATTTTTCCCTGATCAATTAATCTATTATTTTGTAACCAATTTAATAAATTGCATCAGTTCAATATCAAAATGAACCAATGTTAAGTGAAAAACTTAGTCAAGTTGTCATATATATGTGTTGAGCATAAGTGTATATTTACCCAGTTCCTAAAATAATCAATTCAGTTGAATTGTAAGTTATATTAATTTGCTGCTTGGTTGTCATAGAAAAAAAAGGGAGGATTTACTATCTACATTTCTCCCATTTTAACCGATTATCTTGATAACATTTTTAAAATTCTATTTAGCTTGGTAATATATGTCACTCATAACTTAAGTAGTTGACTTAAAAAGGGATAAAACTATAAAAGCAACATTACCTGTAATTTCTCTTTTCATTGGCAGATTACTTGGACAGGAAGGACTTGTGAGGCCCATATTAACTGGTGAAATTCCCTGCTCACCACTATACACATCCAAAATACTTCCAGATAACTTTAGAAATAAAAAGAAGGAAAGATGAATCAAACATTCTGTAGACATTGATATATTTAGATGCATACTTTAAACTTGCCATTTTATTAATAATAATTTGTTATATACAGCATTTTAATTTTAAACAAGAGTGAGTATGCATTGACTTTTCAAAATCATTATGGGATGCTTGTGGATAGGTTGAAAAAAGCTATTTATATTTAAGCAAAAAGAGAAATTAATTCACTCATGAAAGAAAATTCTGATTAATATTTACGAAGTTATGGAAGTTTGATCTGCACATTACCTGGTTATAAATGAGTAAGATTTAAAAAATCACTTGGACAAAATCAATATACATATTAGCAAAGCTGGAAAGTTCATTGCATATCATAAATTAAGTATAATGGTTGAACATTTTGGAAGCCTTCCTAATACTATCAGTGCTACCAGCAACTCACAGTCAAGAGGTGTTTTACACTGTTAATTAAGTGAGAGACTTTCTTTCCTTCCTGGAAGGCATACTTTTTCTCATCACACACTTAATGTTCTAGATTATTATAAATATCCCAGCTGGTAACCAAAAGTAGTCTAAAACTACTTTTGCCTCTAGTGGATATAGGGTACATCTAATTATAGAAACACTGCAGTTCCTAATGTGCTTCTTGAGAATAATTTTTCAGAAAACTAAGATGCTTTATAACACAATTCAAAATTGTACAAATTTATTATTTAAAATATGCTTATTGATTTGACTTCCTAAGAAAATTTAACTTAAATAATATTCATAATTCAAGTTAATATTCATTATTCCAGAGCAAGCCACATTTAAAATGTAGGATTTGAACATTTAAAATATTTCCATTCTAAGTATCTTTAATCCATTTCTGGGCAGTAAAATAAGAACTGAATAAGTAGTAATTTTTTCTTTTCTTAAGGACTAGAAACAATACAAATAATCAAAGTTATAACCAGATTATTACAGAGATTCTTAACTCCTTATTTCCATTTTTTATAAAACTCCAATTCAAACTGGGGGAAATTTTTGATACTTATAAAATCAGACTGAAAATAAATGTGAAGAAAAAACATTATAAGACCAAAATTAATTCTGACATAATAATCCATTAAACTACATGTAATAAATATTGTGTATTTCAGAGGAAAAAGAACTTGAAAAATACAGTGGAAATCAGGCTAATAAATGTGAATATGCATATTAATAAGGACATCATAGACTGAATATGTTATTCTGATATATTTTTATATATTGGTTCTTTTCATTATTTACTCTATTAAGACTCCTCATCTTTATTTTATACAAAGTCATTGTTTTAAAATGTATTTTTACTTCATATATCTTGGAAGGGAACCCTTAAGTTGAGTATTTATTCCTTTTCAATTTCCTCATCTGAAAATATGGACAAAGTTGATAAAATTGGATATCAGAACAACACAATTAGGAAGAAATCCGAAAAGCAGGTATTTCCCTAAAGTGTGAGTCATTTAGTCATACTGTAAAAGTAAAAAGTTTCCAAGACCTTTTTTGAAAATCTTATTGGTTATAAGCTGAGGCATCACCAACCTGAATTGTACATTTCCTCTGTGTCTTTGAGAAACATAATGGATTTGTTGAACAAAAAGATAGGGAGTGAGGGGGAAGAGGGAAGGACTTAGAGAAAGGGCACTTTTCTCTGAAGAGCTTGAATTCAGATGGATTTCAATGCAGCAGTGGCAAATTGCAAAAATGTTTAAGAAGAAAAGGAGCTATATTACATATATACTGTAACAATAAAGTGATAGGTTCCTAACTATAACATTACTCTTGGTCCATATTACTTGGTCAGACCATACCTAATATAGAAATGGTGCTGGAATTCTGATAATGAATCTAATCCTGCTTAACTATAGGTATATTACATTTTCTTCTGACCTTGATTATTGTTTAATTTATGCCCTAAAGCATAATGATTAATATCCTATTTAATTTTATGCTGTAGGTACTACTTTATCTCATGTAAATGGCTAATCACTTTTTGAATATCATTAGAAAATTGGTTTCAGTTTCAAAGTATGTACTACACTTCCTGTTATCTATAGTGCCTTTCCTCCATTAAAATATGTGAGTATAATGTTAGTGAAAATTTGAAGATTACATACACCCTTGAAAAGGCTTACAAAGCAAAATTATATCTACTTTTCTCAAAGGTATAAGCTACTTAGGTAATGTGTTTATTTTGTAGATTAGTAGGAAACTGGATAGATATTTTATGAAGAACTATTTATTATTCTGGTTTTAAAAACATCACTTTTTCAGTAAAGCAAAACCTTTGACATGACAATAGAGGAACATATCAATATTAACAACAAAATCACAAATTTTTAAGACCTATAATAAAGAATTTATCATAAAATCTTTTCAAAAGGTAGAACATACTCCTCAAGACAATACTTCTTTCTGGTAAAAAGCATGAACTCCTGATCTCAGAATTTGCTTTGAGGTAAGGAGTGATTGCCAGTGGTTCTTGTTGTCTAGGGTTCTCCACCCTAAATTTTAGTCACAGCTCCACTACTGAGATTATAGAGACTGAAGTAGACTAGGCTCTGACCTTCCCACTGCCCTTCACAGTAGCTGATATTCCCTGAAGAAAACAAGCAAACCAGTCAAAATATCAAAACATTTGAGGAAAATGACTTATTTCAAAAGTAAAACAACATGCAAAGTGAGAAATAACATCAGAAGCAAAAATTTTTTTTTAAAAAAGGAAGATCACATGAAACCAATTTTCTTAAATTAGCTTGATGTTCATCCTAAAAAAAAAGATATTTGTAATAATTTATGATATAAAATGAGAACAAATAAACATATAAATGGCCAAAGTGAATAAGCAGAAACAAGAGATTTGAAAATATAGTACTTGAAAATATAAAATGGAAAAGTAGCATCATGAACACAGTGAGAAAGGAATAATGAAATTAGTAAATTATAAAACCAAATTGAAATAATCCTTCAGGAGGATGAAGAAAAGGACCCAGAAATAGAACATATGAAAGAAAATCTAATCAGTATGGAGGATAGAGTTATTAGAACTACAATACAGATATTAGGAGTTGCAGAGAGAAAGAGAAATAAAACTAGAAGAAAGAAAGTATTTTAAGAAATAATGGAGATACATTTCTGAGAATTAACTAAATTCTATTATTTTATTTCATCTTATTTTATTATGATTTTATTTTTATTTAAAAAAAATCAAAAGGCCTATAGAATGTGAAAGAAGATAGATAAGAAGAACCTACACCCAGACATATTATAGTGAAATTTTAGAATATACAATGACAAAAAGGAAAATCTAAAAGCCTAAAGAGAAAAAGGTAAGATTATGTCCAAAGGAACAAGAATCTGATTAACATAAGAGTTTTCAATAGCAAAATTGAATGAAAGAGGAAAGTGAATCAGTGTTTTTTAAATGTTGAAAGAAAATAACTTAAAACACAAGTTTTATATCCAGCCCAAGTGTCATTCACAAATGAGGCCACAATAAAAATATTCCTAAAGTCATAAAATACTTAAGGATGTTTACCTGGAAAAACTAACACTGAAAACAGTTTTGGATGAAGTACCTAAATAGAAGCAGATACTTAAAGGATACGCTTCAAAAATATGAAACAAAAATGATCAAATATCTTAATAAGTGGTTGTAGTCTAAAAAAGATGAAGGGAACTAAGGTAAAAAATAAAGTGAAATATATAATGATATAACTCAGTATTAAAGTCTAAATAATATCAGTATGATTGAGGTGGAGTGAAGGAAACCAAAGGGTATAAAAGTGGTTAAAAAGTACTAAGGAGAAAAATGGGCACACTTAAATAATAAAGTAAGATGAGAGAAACAGGTGAAAACATATCAATGTAAACAGGTCAAACCTCTCAGCAAAAAAGGCTGACCGTTTGGATTAGACAGCATAAGAGACACACCTACATAGTAAAAGGACACACAAAGATTGAAAATTAAAGGATGGAAAAAGATATAGCCAGCAAATGATAACCATAGAAAACTGACATAGCTATATAAATATCAGAGAAAATAGATTTTAAAATTAGAAAATGTATTAGGGATAGACAGAGTCTCTATATATTAACAGAGTTAAATTCTGCAAAAATGCATTATAATTATAAGCATGCATTCATGTAATAAAATAACCTCAAAATATGTGAAGCAAAATGTTTTGAACTATAACGCAAAATCGATAAATCCACCAGTGTAGTGGGAAATTTTGACATTTCTTCAAAATGTCAAGCAGACAACAATAATCAGTAATGTTATAGAATATTTGAATAATAAAACTAAAAGCTTGGCCTAATAGACACTGTACACTTCCATATCCAAAAATTAGAGAATATACAATTTTCTCGAGAACATATGGGACTTATACAAATATTGATTATGAACTCATCAAAAAACACCTTCAGTGTATTTCATTGACACTTGATTTCTAAAATGCTTGGAAATTTTTAAATAATTCAAGGGTAAAGACAACATCATGCTGGAATTTAGAAAAAAGTAAAAGATACTAAAAATACACATAAAAAAACTTATGGGATATGCCAAAACAATACTTTCAAGGAAATTTATACCTTTAAAAAGTAATATGAGAAAAATAGATAAAAAATTGAAATTTGATAAATTAAGTATCATTCTCAAGAAGCTAGAAAAATAACCAAATAAGCCCAAAGAAAGTAGAATAGATAACAAAATAAGAGCATAAATTATTGAAAAAAAATATAAAAGTAGATCCACAGAAGTTTTTTTTTTTTTAATTAACAAGAATGACATGTTTCTGGCAAGACTTAGTAAAAAGAACTAAGAATAAATAAATACTATTTCAAGTGAAAGGAAGTGTACTAAGAGTACAAGTTGAGATTTAAAAACAAGCAAGACAAGGATGTCTGCTTTCACCACTTCTATTCAACACAGTATTAGAAATTCTAGCCAGAGCAATTAGGCAAGAAAAAGAAACAAAAGTCACCCAAATTGGAGAAGAATGAGTAAAATGATCATGTTCATAGATGACATGATCTTATAGTTAGAAAAACCTGAAATTACACACACATATACACACACACAGCTATTAGAGCCAAAAAAGGAATTCAGCAAAGTTGCCAGGTATAAAACCAACACACAAAAGTCAATTGCATCTTTTATACACTAACAATAAAGAATCTGAAAAGGAAATTAAGAAACCAATCCTATTTACAATAACATCAAAAAGAATAAAATATTTAGTAATACATTTACCCAAGGAGCCAAAAGGCTTGTATGCTGAAAACTAAAAAATATTGCTAAAGGAAATTAAAGAAGACATGAATAAATGGAAAGAGACCACATATTCATTGATCAGAAGACTTAATATTGTTAAGATGACAACAGTACCCAAAGTGATCTACAGATTCAATTGACTCTCAAAAGCACTTTCTGCAGTAAAAGAAAAATCCATTCCAAAATTCATATAGAATTTAGAGGGTCCCCAAATAGCAAAAACAATCTTGAAAAAGAACACAAGTGGAGGACTCACACTTCCAGATTTTAAAACTTACAACAAAGTGGCAATAATCAAAACAGTGTTTTGCATAATAGCAGACATAGACCAATGGAGTGGAATTTCTGCACTATTTCAGACATAGTGCAGAAATAAACCCTCAAATATATGGTCAAATGATTTTGACAAAGGTGCCAAGACCATTCAATAGGGAAAGGACAGTCTTTTCAAAAAATGGTGTTGGGGAAAGTAGATTCCACATGCAAAAGAACAAAGTTAGACCCTTATCTTATATGATATACAAAAATTAACTTGAAATGGATCAAAGATCTAAACATAAGAACTAAAACTATGGAAGTTCTAGGAAAAAAGATAGAGGAAAATCTTGATAATGAGTTCAGTGATGATTTTTTTTACTATGACACTAAAATCACAGGCGACCAAAAAAATAGAATTTAGACTTCATCAAAATTTAAAGCTTTGTACATCAAAGCACACTATCAAGAGAGTGAAAAGATAATCCCTAAGCATAATACTGAAACTATTTGCAAATCATATAACTAAGAGATTAATATCCAGACTATATTTTTTTAAAAAACTCTAACAACTCAACAACAACTACAGCAACAACAAGCCACCCAATTAAAAAATGGGCAAAGGATTTGAATAGACATTTCTCCAAAGATCTACAAAAGGCCAATAAGTACATGAAAAGATGTTCAACATCACTAGTCATTGGGGAAATATAAATCAAAACCACAATGTGATACCACTCCATATTCATTAAGATGACTATTGTCAAGAGAAAGGAAAATAACAAGTGTTGGTAGGGATGCGAAAATTGGAACCTTGGTGATTGCTGCTGGGAATGTGAAGTGATGCAGTTGTTGTGGAAAACAGTATGACGGTTATTCAAAACATTAAACATAAAACTACCACGTGGCCAGCACTTCTACCTCTAAGTTTTTACCAAAAAGAATTAAAAGCAGAGACGACTTATGCTGAGCAAAATAAGTCAATCAGAGAAAGACATGCATCATATAACCTCACTGATAGGAGGAATTCTTAATCTCAGGAAACAAACTGAGGGTTGCTGGAGTGGT